>NC_143588.1:46053068-46206363 GCF_048544385.1 Mastigoproctus giganteus
TTCTACTTCTCTCTCTCTCTCTCTCAGGGTAACTCAGATTTTTTTTTTTTTTGGCTGGTGCAGCAAAATCCTCAGGCTTCCATGCACCCTATGGCTAATATAATAATAATAAGAGAAGGGCAAGACCATCCAGCCCCACCAACTGGAAGTGCTTCCAGCACAACTGCACTAGTGACCACCCAGGAAGGGAGAAAATGCCAACGCATGAAGTGGAGCATCGAAATGAATACGTACATCATGCAAGCATACTATGAAATAACGAAGCTGCAGACTGATATGACAACTTACAGGGCGAGACTACATACCAAGTGGCTGGAATGATTCCCGGATATTCAGGTCACCGAACAGTGAATAGCGGACTGGAGAAGAACCATCGTCACAAAGAACCTAATAGCCCCTGCAATCTTGGAAAAAATAATAAGAGAATCAACTACAAAGGATAAAGAATATGGAACCAGAGGAAGAAGAACACACCACCGCCGAACCAGAGGAAGAAGAGCAAGAGGAAATACAACCTGCAGCAGCTGAAGTGGAAACAGACGAGGCCATGATATCCAGAACAGAGGACGAGTGGAAGAAGGCCCTAACAGAATTTGAAGGAATGGACACCACAAAGACTCATGTGATACCGAAGCAGAGGCTGAATAGAACCTTGTGGAGAGTCACAGATCACCTGAATCAGCACATAATACCACATTACCTCAACAGCAATGGTGCAACACAGAAGGCCATCCACACAGCCATGTACTGTGCTGCAGTAGCAGCCACGAGGATCAATGGAAGAGAAGCGAGAGACCAGCAGCAGAAGAACCGAAAACAGAAGGAACCACCAGCTTGGGAAAGAAGGCTTCATCAGAAGATAGAAGAATTAAGAGTCAAGATAGGCCAATTGATCCAGTACCAACGGGGCAATAGGAGTAAGAAATTAATTTGAAAAGTGAAGAGCATCCTCAAGAAAGACAGCGTCCACAGCAAACGTGAGACAAAAAAATCAGAGAATAGGGGAGAACATGGACACATTGAAGCAGAACCTCCTTGCACTCAGCAAGAGACTACGCTGATACAAAGAGAGCTCCAAGAGGAAAATAAATAACCAAATCTTTGATGAGGACCAAAGAGGTTTCTACAGGAATCTTGGAGAAGACGGGAAACGAGGGAATGGACCACCCAAGAAGAAGACAATTGAGGATTTCTGGGGAAACATATGAAGCAGGGAAGTAAAACATAACAGCCGAGCCACCTGGATAGAACTAGAATGCAAGAAAACCAAGGACATACAAGAAATTAGAGGATGAGAGATTCAGGAAGAAGTGAAACAGACGATCAAGAACTGTCACAACTGGCGAACTCCAGGAATAGATAACGTCCACAACTACTGGTACAAGAAGCTCACTTGCACACATAAGCACCTGGCAGAGCAGTTCACCCAAATGATAAGGCATCCTGAGACAATTCCAAAGTTTCTCACTGAAGAAATCACATATCTGAAGCCTAAAGATGAAGATACAAGACACCTGGTGACATATAGGTTAATCACCTGCCTCCCAACAATGTACAAGATTCTGACTAGCTGCATAACCAGGAAGATAACAGACCACTTGGAGAGCCAGAGCATAATGGCCGAACAGCAGAAAGGATGCAAGTGGCTGAGCAAAGGATGCAAGGAGCAATTAACCATAGATGCTGCGGTTATGGAGTAAGCATACAAGAAGCGCCGCAACATGTTCATAGTCTACATCGATTACCGCAAGGCCTTCAACTCCGTGCCTCATAGCTGGCTAATAGAGGCGCTGAAAATCTACAAAGTCAATCTGATAGTGACAAACTTCCTAGGAGAAATGAGGGCGAAATGGAGTGCCACCATTAAGGTCAAAAACATCACAACCAGGCCAATCCCCATCAGGAGAGGAATCTTTCAGGGAGATGGCCTGAGCTCATTGTAGTTCTGTCTAGCACTTAACCCGCTATCTACCATGCTCAACAGTAGCAAGTACGGATATAACCTCAAAGAAGGAAGGAAGAACCTGTACACCCTCACCCACCTGATGTATGTGGATGACATCAAGCTCTACGTGGGAACCAATCACCTTAGCATTAGCATTAGTAGAGGCATTTGATGCAAGAAAGCAAGCTTATGCAGCATCAGCCAAAAAAAAAAAAAAAAAAAAAAAAACCCACTTCCACTTCACCCCTCTGTTCGTTCAAAATACCTGTCCAGCTGAGCCTTAAACTTATTTAGGCAATCAACCTCCACCACAAGGGATGGAAGTCTGTTCCACCAACCAACCACCCGCTGGCTAAAGGCAAATTTCCGCACATCTATCCTACATCTGTCTTTCCTCAATTTGAATTTATGCCCTCTCAGGTGATTTTTCTGAGCTAGAGGAAGAATCCCATCAGCATTGAGCATGCTTAAACCATTCAAGGCTTTATACACCTCTATCAGATCACCTCGCTGGTGCCTAGTCTCCAGACACTGTAATTTGCAAAACTTAAGCCTTTCTTCGTAACAGCACCCCTTTGTTCCATTCACTAATCTTGTTGCCCTTCTCTGTACTCGTTCCAGCAGGTCTACATCCTTCTTAAAATGAGGCCTCCAGACCTGTATACAGTACTCTAGGTGTGGCCTGACCATTGTTTATACAATGGAATAATCACCTCCTTATCCCTGCTGGAAAAATTCCTGTATATCATTGACAATACTCCATGAGCTACTCTTGCAGCCCATCTGCACTGCTCAGAGAACTTCATATCTGCCTGCACAACCACCCCCAAGTCCCTTTCATTCTCTACCACTGTCAGTGTAGTACCACAGAGTTGATATGTTGCTCTGGGGTTGCTGTTTCCCATGTGTAGTACTTTACATATGTCAATGTTAAACTTCATTTGCCACCTCTCAGCCCATCTGCTCAACTTTTCCAGATCCTGTTGCAGCAGCATAGTGTCAGTAGTGTCCTTGACAACCCTGCCAACCTTTGTATCGTCTGCAAACTTGGACATTAAGCTTGATATACCATCATCAATATCATTTATAAATACAGAAAACAATAATGGACCCAACACTGAGCCCTGAGGGACTCCACTAATAACATTAGTCCACGATGAGCAGTGTCCATTGATTACCACTCTCTGTCTTCTCCCACTCAACCACCCCTTTATCCATAGCAGCAATTTGCCTCCAATGTCACACTGCTCCAATTTGTGTAGCAGTCTTCCATGTGCAACAGTATCAAAAGCTTTTCTAAGATCCAAGTATATAATATCAAAGTTATTCCCTGCATCCAGTTCTTTTGTGACTACATCATAATATCCAATCAAGTTGGTCAGGCAAGACTTCCCCTTAACAAAACCATGCTGTGTCTGAGCTATAACTGAAGTCTTGTCTAAATGATCCTGCAGTGCTTCTTTAACCAGTGCCTCCATTAATTTTCCTGGAACAGAAGTTAAGCTCACAGGTCTATAATTACTTTTGTCAGCCTTTGATCCTCCTTTGTGAATTGGGGTCACATTTGCACATTTCCTTTCTATGGGTACCTCCCCTGAGTCCAAGGAAGCTCTCATAATTATGGCTAAGGGTTTGCTTACTTCTTTTGCTGCCTCCTTTAATATAACTGGATAGATCCCATCCACCCCAGGTGCCTTTCTTGTGTTTATCTTCAGCAGTTTCTCCTCCACTTTACTCCCAGTTATTTCAAGATTCTGTAGCTTACTGCTAGAGTTGAATACACCTCTGGCATTCCCCTTGCTGAATAACTCCTCATGTGTGAATGTCGATGCAAAATATTCATTTAGTTTGTTAGCTACCTGAGCAGGATCATCAACAGTTGACCCATCAATATCAAGTGGACCAATCTGATTCATCCCCTTCCTTCTAGAGTTTACATAAGTAAAGAACTCTTTGCTGTTTTTCTTTGCATCCCTTGCCAAGGATTTCTCATAATCTGCCTTCGCCTGCCTAACCTCCTTTGTAACTTGGTTGCATATCAACTTGTATCTATCATAGGCTTCTGTGTCATGTGTTAATTTGTAAGTATCCCATGCATTTTTCTTCTCTGCCATATGCCTCATTAGTTCATCTGACATCCATTTTGGCCTAAACCTTGAACAATATTTCTTAGTTGGTATGTAAAGCCTAGTAGCTTCCAAGATAAGTTCTTTGAATGCTTCCCATTTTGAATTTGCTGTTGGTAACACCATCAGTTGGTCCCACTGTATAGAATTTAAATACTGCCTGCTGCAACTACTCCAGATCACTGAAGAATTCAGCAAGGATATTAATATGAAATTTGGTCTAGACAAATGCAAGGCCCATGGATTGTGTCAGAGAAAATTTGTCAACCGAAACTACCAGCTGCAGAGTAGTAAAGAGATCGAAGCCATGGCAGAGGGAGAGGCCTACAAATACTTGGGGATAATGCAGGCTTAGCAGTTACAGCACAAGGAAATTAATGCCTGCTTGACCGAAAAATACCATCAGAGACTCAGAAGCCCGCTCAAAGCAAATCTGAATGGAGGAAACACAGTTATGGCCTTTAACACCTATGCAGTCCCAGTGCTAACATACTCCTTCGGGGTCATAGATTGGACTAACACCGAGCTGGAGGATATCATGAGAAAGACAAGGACAATGATGACCAAGAGCCGCCAACACCACCCAAGAGCTGCCGTGGAGAGACTGACAATTGCCCGGTAAGGAGGAAGGGGCCTAATAGACCTCATTGAGCAACAGAAGACAGTGATAGTTAACCTGAAGGATTACTTCCAGAAACACACACAGCAGCATTCCACCAAGCCATAAGGAAGATAGACAAGCGGTATACCCCACTCAACTTAAGCGAGGAGTCCCCAAACCAGGAGGTACAAACAAAGCTAGAAAGATGGGCAGAGAAGACACTCCATAGCAGACACTACAATGATCTCCATGAGGGTCACATAGATAAAATTGCTTCGCTTCCAATGCATGATTCACAAGTGGGACGCTCTTCCCCGAGACTGAAGGATTCATGCTCACCATCCAAGACCAGGTAATCAACACCAGGAACTATAGAAAATACATTGCCAAGGAGCCTGGAGTGTTAGATGACACATGTTGACGATGTCACCTGGCCTCAGAAATGATCCAACACATCACCGCGGGATGCAAGGTGATCACCCAGACTGAGTACACTCATGGACACGACTAGGTAGCCAGGATAATACATCAGAAGCTAGCAAGGAAATACCAGTTGATCAAAGAAAGTGTACCGTACTACAAGTACGAACCCACAAGCTGTATTGGGACCGCACCATAATAACGGATAGAACAGTCTCACACAACAGACCGGACATTAACCCTTGTGGACTTGAAGGAAAAGGCTACCTATCTGATTGACAAAGTGATACCCAACACTGGCAGCCTGCAGAAAACCCATGGGGAACAAATAACGACCATCCCTATCATCGTGTCAACCACAGGTATGATGCCAAAGACCCTACATAACAGCCTAGCAACAACAGGTCTACAGCGAACAACTACAAGGAACTCCAGAAAGTCGCAATCCTGAACACCTGTAGGATTGTCAGAGAGTTCCTCGACCAACAGTAATATCAGACATAACAACAACCATCCTATGTACTTGGTAGCAATACCCATCATGAGGTGGAACCCCCCAATCAGGGAGAAATAATATAAGAACAGCAATAATAATAATAAAGTGTACCATATTACAAATACGAACCGCAGATAGTAATAGAGACCCAAACCCACAAGTTGTACTGGGACCACACTATAATAACGGATAAGACCAAGCCGGCCAGACTAGCCGGGTGGGTAAAGTGCCTGCCTGGCAACCCAAAGGTCGGGGGTTCGATTCCCGCCTCGGGCTTGGATCAAAGTACTGCAAAAAACCTTGGGAGGTGCATTATGGCCACAGAAGCCTATGCGCCAACAACTACCAAAAAAAAAAAAAAGATAAGACCATCCCGCACAACAGACCGGACATAACCCTTATGGACAAGATGGAAAAGGCTACCTACCTGATTGACATAGCGGTGCCCAACACTAGCAATGTCCAGAAAACCCATGAGGAAAAAATTAGGAAGTACAAGAACCTGAGACATGAGGTCAAGGAGATGTGGCATATGCAAGAAGTAGCGACCACCCCGATCATCGTGTCAACCACCGGTATGGTACCAAAGACTCTACATAGCAGCCTAGCAGCAATAGGTCTCCCAGAGAACATCTACAAGGAACTCTAGAAAGTTGCAATCCTGAACACCTGTAAGATAGTCAGAGATTATCCCAGGGGCTCACATCTGTTGAGTATGGGCTTGGCACACCCAGGGTCCTGAGCTGGATATCATCATTCTTCTCTTTCTTAGTGATTCCCTTCCTCTTTTGACACTCTCTCTCTCTCTTAGGGTAACCCGGTATTATTTATTTATTTTTTTGGCTGGTGCAGCATAAGCCTCAGGCTTCCTTGCACCATGTAAGTAATAATAATAATAATAATAATTTCCTCGACCAACAGTAACACCAGATATTACACCCACCATGTGTGCTTGATAGCAGTACCTGTCAAGGAGTGGAATCCCCCAATCAGGGAGAAATAATATAAGAGCAACAATAATGGGGAGTCTGCTGATGAGGCTACTAGAGACGGTCGTTTTCAAAGCCGCTAAGTGGATTTTTCTTATTTATTGATTTGAAATTATTGTTTTTCTAAAACTTTTGATTTAAATTTAGTAGTATAACATTATTTTGTGATTTTCTGATTAATTTGGTGTATTTATTCTTTACTCGGCCTTGTAATTGCATAAAAGTATCGGTAAAGGTTTCCACGTGTTTCAACTCCGCTAACCGTTCGTAATTTTCCCGCCTTTGTGATACGATATACCGTACTAGATAGCGTTAGTTGAACTTCGTTAGCAGTTAAATTGTACGTTTAAATAAATACATATAACGACTTAGATTACAAACGTAATATAATTAATTTTATTTAACATAATTAATTATACATATAACCACTTAGGTTACGTAACATAAATAATTAGTAAAAACAAATAATTAATACATAACTTGATACGAAAGTTATATAAAGGGATTTCGCAGATAACACTCGTTACTGAAACGTAAATATTTCGTAGATAACACTCGTTACTGAAACGTAAATATTCCGTAGATAACACTCGTTACTGAAACATAAATATAGTGTTATAACTGTGTTTGGATACAAGTTTAGGATTTAATTTTGTACAGAAATTGAAATTTTATTGTAAGTAAATCTAAATCATGACTCAAACCAGAGCAGCAAAGCAAAGGGCTCAAGCTAATGGGAATGCTGTGGCCCAGGGGAGAACTGAGGTGGGCAGTTGTCCTCTGAATCACAGCCTTGAAAGATGCACTATTTGCTTGATGTTTGCGGAGCAGTCAAGTATGGGACATGATACTGCCATGGGGGATGTCTTTGTGTGTGAGCGATGCAAGGAGTGTAAGGAGATAAGGCGACAACTCAGCGTTGTTATGGGCCTATATGAGAGCTTGAAGGATAGGGTGGATGCCCTCGAAGGATTACAAGTGAGGGGCCCATCAAGCTCTCAGCTGCCCACACCAATGCCAGAGCTTGCACTTGGTCATCGCGGAACACAGCGGCAACCCCCAAGGCAGAATGCGCTGGTCCCAAAAGAACTAGTAGTTGTTGGTGACTCTATTGTCAGGGAAATGGGAAACATGCTTTGTAAAAAGGATAGGTGGAACAGGACCAGGGTATGTCTGCCAGGGGCAAAAGTTGATGACGTTGTAGAGCGGATATCATCTTTTAAGGGCACAAAAGGTGATATAGTTGTACACGTTGGCACTAATGACATTAAGAGTAGGAGACCGGCGGAATTACTTGACAAGTACAGGTCACTGATGAAAAAAAGCCGTGAATTAGGGTTGAAATTGAAAGTGTCTGCAATTCTGCCCAGACACGATAGGAGGGAGTATATGATGAGAGCCCTGTCAATCAATTCGGCCCTGGAAAGATTGTGCAGGGCTCAAGGAGTAGAATTTTTTTCAGCCTGGTCTGTACTTGTTAACAGGAGAGACTGCTTCTACAGGGATGGGATACACTTAAATAGAAAGGGTGCAAGAATGTTTGCTGATGCTATCGAGGCAATGTTAGGTGGGTCGGAAAACTGCTAGATTGGGGGGATACAAGGACTAATAGATTAACAGTAGCCACTGGCAGAGGTGAAAGTGATTCTTGCACTGCTTCTATTGGAATGAGCCGCAGCCTGGAAAATAAGATGCAGGATATTTCAGAGACTGCTGGGAATCATTGGGGTACAAGTAAACACATGGGTTGTGTTAGGGTAGCTAAGAAAAAGAACAGGTGCATGTATACTTGTGTGTACACCAATGCTAGGAGTTTAGTAAATAAATTTGATGAATTTGAGGTATTGCTCAAAACATCAAAGGCAGATATTGTGGGGATTTCAGAGACGTGGTGTCACACAGATATAAGAAATGCAGAACTGGAATTTGGGGAGTACAAAATCTACAGAAAGGATAGACAGGATAGGAAGGGAGGAGGGGTTATGCTATTAGTTAAAAAACACATAAAATCCAAGGAAGTGAAGCCAGTCGACATCGCTGGACAGTGCAGTGTCGAGTCAGTTTGGTGTGACATAAGCATTGGGAGATCAAAATTGAGAGTAGGAGTGTGCTATAGGCCTAATGACTCTGATGAGTATAAAAAGAAACTGTTCGGAGAAATAGAGTGGGCCAGTAAATCAGAGAGTCTTATAATGGGGGATTTTAATTTCCCAGATATTGACTGGAATTTGGGGGCTGGTCACTCACACAGTAGCAAGGCTTTTGTGGATTTATTGGATGATTGTTTTCTACATCAGCATGTTCGGGAGGCAACTAGAGGGAGTAATACTCTTGATTTGATTATCAGTAGTGATTCTTCATGCATTAAGAATCTGCAGATAAATGAACCACTTGGTGGCAGTGATCACAGTGTGCTGAAGTGGGAGTTACTCAAAGAGGTAACTACCATTAGGGGTAAAGGGAAGGGGTATTGCTTTCGTAAAGGCGACTACAATGGACTGAGACAGTATTTAAATTCTATACAGTGGGATCAACTGATGATATTGCCAACAGCAAATTCAAAATGGGAAGCATTCAAAGAACTTATCGTGGAAGCTACTAGGCTTTACATACCAACTAAGAAATATTGTTCAAGGTTTAGGCCTAAATGGTTGTCAGATGAACTAATGAGGCATATGGCAGAGAAGAAAAATGCATGGGATACATACAAATTAACACGTGACACGGACGCCTATGATAGATACAAGTTGATCTGTAACCAAGTTACAAAGGAGGTTAGGCAGGCGAAGGCAGATTACGAGAGATCCTTGGCAAGGGATGCGAAGAAAAACAGCAAAGAGTTCTTTACTTATGTAAACTCTAGAAGGAAGGGGATGAATCAGATTGGTCCACTTGAGATCGATGGGTCAACTGTTGATGACCCTGCTCGGGTAGCTAACAAACTAAATGAATATTTTGCATCGACATTCACACATGAGGAGTTATTCAGCGAGGGGAATGCCAGAGGTGTATTCAACTCTAGCAGTAAGCTAGAGAATCTTGTAATAACTGAGAGCAAAGTGGAGGAGAAATTGTTGAAGATAAACACAAGAAAGGCACCTGGGGTGGATGGGATCTATCCAGTTATATTAAAGGAGGCAGCAAAGGAGGTAAGCAAACCCTTAGCCATAATTATGAGAGCTTCCTTGGACTCAGGGGAGGTACCCATTGACTGGAGATGTGCAAATGTGACCCCAATTCACAAAGGGGGATCAAAGGCTGACACAAGTAATTATAGACCTGTGAGTTTAACTTCTGTTCCCGGAAAATTAATGGAGGCACTGGTGAAAGAAGCACTGCAGGATCATCTAGACAAGACTTCAGTTATAGCTAGGACACAGCATGGTTTTGTTAAGGGGAAGTCTTGCCTGACCAATTTGATTGGATACTATGATGCAGTCACAAAAGAACTGGATGCAGGGAATAACTTTGATATTATATACTTGGATCTTAGAAAGGCTTTTGATACTGTTGCACATGGAAGACTGCTGCACAAATTGGAGCAGTGTGGCATTGGAGGCAAGTTGCTGCTATGGATAAAGGGGTGGTTGAGGGGGAGAAGACAGAGAGTGGTAATCAATGGACACTGCTCATCGTGGACTAATGTTATTAGTGGAGTCCCTCAGGGTTCAGTATTGGGGCCTTTATTGTTTTCTGTATTTATAAATGATATTGATGATGGTATATCAGGCTTAATGTCCAAGTTTGCAGACGATACGAAGGTTGGCAGGGTTGTCAAGGACACTACTGACACTATGCTGCTGCAACAGGATTTGGAAAGGTTGAGCAGATGGGCTTCGAGGTGGCAAATGAAGTTTAACATTGACAAATGTAAAGTACTACATATGGGAAACAGCAACCCCAGAGCAACGTATCAACTCTGTGGTACTACACTGACAGTGGTAGAGAATGAAAGGGACCTGGGGGTGGTGGTGCAGGCAGATATGAAGTTCTCTGAGCAGTGCAGACGAGCTGCAAGAGTAGCTCATGGTGTATTGTCAATGATATATAGGAATTTTTCTAGC
Source organism: Mastigoproctus giganteus (assembly GCF_048544385.1). Taxonomy (NCBI): domain Eukaryota; kingdom Metazoa; phylum Arthropoda; class Arachnida; order Uropygi; family Thelyphonidae; genus Mastigoproctus; species Mastigoproctus giganteus. The sequence continues at coordinate 46,063,710 of NC_143588.1, forward strand.
AGGGATAAGGAGGTGATTATTCCCTTGTATAAGGCAATGGTCAGGCCACACCTAGAGTACTGTATACAGGCCTGGAGGCCTCATTTCAGGAAGGATGTAGAGCTGCTGGAACGAGTACAGAGAAGGGCAACTAGATTGGTGAATGGGACAAAGGGGTTCTCTTACGAAGAAAGGCTTAAGTTTTGCAAATTACAGAGTCTGGAAACTAGGCACCAGCGGGGTGATCTGATAGAGGTGTACAAAGCCTTGAATGGTTTGAGCATGCTCAATGCTGATGGGATTCTTCCTCTAGCTCAGAAAAATCACCTGAGAGGGCATAAATTCAAATTGAGGAAAGACAGATGTAGGATAGATGTGCGGAAATTTGCCTTTAGCCAGCGGGTGGTTGGTGGGTGGAACAGACTTCCATCCCTTGTCGTGGAAGTTGATAGCCTAAATAAGTTTAAGGCTCAGCTGGACAGGTATTTCGAACGAACAGAGGGGTGAAGTGGAAGTGGTTATTTTTATTTATTTATGTTACTTTTTTTTTTTTTTTTTTTTTTTTTTTTTTGGCTGATGCTGCATAAGCTTGCTTTCTTGCATCAAATGCCTCTACTAATGCTAAATGCTAATGCTAAAAATGCTAAATAATAATAATAACAATAATAATAATAGAACCTTGTGGAGAATCACAGACCACCTGAATCGGCACATAATACCGCATTACCTCGAAAGCAATGGTGCAACACTGGAGGCCATCCACACAGCCGTGTATTGTGCTGTGATAGCAGACACAAGGATTAACGGAAGACAAGCGAGAGACCAGAGTAGAAGAACCGAAAACAGAAAGAACCACCAGTTTGGGAAAGAAGACTTTAGCAGAAGATAGAAGAATTAAAAGTCAAGATAGGCCAATTGACCCAGTATCAGCAGGGCAATAGGAGTAAGAAATTAATTGGAAAAGTGAAGAGCATCCTCAAGAGAGACAGTGTCCACAGCAAACATGAGACAAAAAAAACAGAGAATAGGAGAGTACTTGGACACATTGAAACAGAACCTCCTGGCACTCAGCAAGAGACTAAGCTGATACAAAGAGAGCTCGTAGAGGAAAATAAACAGCCGAATCTTTGATGAGGACCAAAGAGACTTCTATAGGAATCTCGGAGAAGATGGGAAAGAAGGGAACGGACCACCCGAGAAGAAGACGATTGAGGGGGAACATATGGAGCAGGAAAGTAAGACATAACAGCAGAGCCACTGGATTGAACAAGAACACAAGAAAACCAAGGATGTACAAGAAACGAGAGGGTGGAAGATTCAGGAAGATGAAGTAAAACAGATGATCAAGAAGTCTTACAACTGGTGAACTCCAGGAATAGATAACTCCACAACTACTAGTACAAGTAGCTCCCTTGCACACACACAAAAGTACTTGGCAGAGCAGTTCACCAGAACAATAAGGCATCCAGAGACAATCTGAAGTTTCTCACTCAAGGAATCACATATCTGAAGCCTAAGATGAAGATACAAGAAACCCTGCAAAATATAGACCAATCACCTTCCTTCCAACAATGTACAAGATCCTGACAAGCTGCATAAACAGGAAGATATCAGATCTCTTGGAGAGCCAGAACATAATGATCAAACAGCAGAAAGGATGCAAGCGGCTGAGCAAAGGATGCAAGGAGCAATTAACCATAGATGCCGCTGTTACGGAGCAAGCTTACAAGAAGCAGCGTAACATGTACACAGCCTACATTGATTACTGCAAGGCCTTCGACTCCGTGCCTCATAGATGGCAAATAGAGGCACTGAACATCTACAAAGTCAATCCAATAGTGATGACAAACGTCCTAGGAGAAATGATGGCAAATGGGGTACCACCATTAAGATCGAAAACATCACAACTAGGCCAATCCCCATTAAGAGAGGAATCTTTCAGGGAGATGCCTTGAGTCCATTGTGGTCCTGTCTGGCACTTAACCCACTATCTACCATGCTCAACAGTAGCAAGTATGGATATAACCTCAAAGAAGGAAGGAAGAACCTGTACACTCTCACCCACCTGATGTACAGGGATGACATCAAGCTCTGCACGGAAACCGAGAAGCACCTCCAGTAACTACTCCACATCATCGAAGAATTCAGCAATGATATTAGGATGGAATTTGGTCTAGACAAATGCAAGACCCACGAATTGCACCAGGGAAAATTAGTCAACCGAAACTACCAGCTGCATGCTGGTAAAGAAATCAAGCCATGGCAGAGGGAGAGGCCTACAAATACTCGGGGATGATGCAGGCTCAGCAGTTACAGCACAAGGAAATTAAGGCCTGCCTGACCGAAAAATACCATCAGAGACTTAGAAGCCTGCTGAATGGAGGGAACACAGTTAAAGCCATAAACACCTATGCAGTCCCAGTGCTAACATACTACTTCGGGGTCATAGATTTGACTAACACCGAGCTGCAGGATATCATGAGAAAGACAAGGACAATGATGACTAAGAGCTGCCAACACCACCCGAAATCTGCTGTGGAGAGACTGACAATTGCCCACAAAGAAGGAGGAAGGGGCTTGATAGACCTCACTGAGCAACAGAAGACAGCGATAGTTAACCTGAAGGATTACTTCCAGAAACACACAGCAGCACTGCACAAGGAAGATAGACAAGCAGTATACTCCCACTCAACCTAAGCGAGGAGGCTCCCCACAACCCCCAATGGTATACTCCACCTTGTCACAGTGGGGATTGGGGGCAAGAATGCACCGATGACCCAGAGAGCTAAGTTGGCTGTAGTTTTTAGCTACTAATAGGACCTCCCAAGCCAGACAGGTCAAAGGGTGGGGCCAGACTAAGAGAGAAAGAGAGAGAGATGTTGTTGTTGTTGTTGTTATTTGGATTTTAGGAGCATTAGCAACTAAGGCCATATTGCTCCGGGATATGCGGTGGTCATTCCCTGACCTTCCCGCATCCCCCGTATTTGGTGGTGACGGGCTCGAATCCCGGTCTAATCAAGAAGCGTGTGCTGCGCACTGCTGCTCCTTCCCACCTGGCTACGGAGGCGCCAAGAGAGAGAGATACCCTGGTCCTCCAGGTTGGGGGTTGCTGCAATGGGCTATCTCCTCATTCACTGTAAAAAATACACAAATGCTAAACGACCTACAAGTGAAAATGAAAATGGACTGCACTTTCGGAAATGACTGACAAACAGAAAACGACAATGATTTTGGGATGCTGGAATGTTCAAGGTCTTTCAACTAAAATAAAAACTTACTTCCAGCCGAACTGCAAAAATTAAATTTAGACACCACTGTATTATCAGAGACAAAGAAAAAGGAATGTGGAGAGGAAATAATGGGAGAATATTACCATTTTTGGAGTGGAGTTGATAAGAATGAAAGAGCAAGAGCAGGAATTTCTATTGCTGTTAAAAATAAATTGAAACATAATATCAAAAATTGGCAATTTATTAGTGAAAGAAAGATCTCACTATTTGACAATGTATGGGAGAGAAATATGTATTTTGGGAATATTATGCCCCAACTAACGAAATCCACCAATAAGAGGACCATCTTGTCTTAATTCTGTATTCCACTTTATCCCAAAGACATTTAAATGGGTTGAAGTCAGGGGGTTTGGTTCTGGCCACTGTTAATGTTCTGATTATTTTCTTTAAACCATGTATTCACAACCTTGCTTTATTACTTGGAGCACAGTCATGTGTAGAACATCAATGTATGACACATCATTCATGGTTCCATGAATTTCAACCTGAGAACCTAGTCCACAGTATGAGAAACACCTCAGATCATGACACCTCCCCTTCTTCCCAACTGCACAGTTGGGACAACACACTGAAGCAGTAAACATTCTCTCGGTATCCTCTATATTCAAACCTATCCATCGGATTAAAAAATTATATAGCACAACTCACTCCATGGAATTGACTTGCATTGATTCAAGTTCCACATTTGATGTAACTCACATCATGCCAGCAAGGTGTGTTGCATGATGTGAGTTACCCTGCTGGCACTCCCATCATGCCAGCAGGGTAACAAAGAAAAACATTGTTTTTTGTTTTATCAAGGGTATACGTAAACTGCAGTTTTCCATGCAATTTCATGGCATGCAACATTCTACATGCTGTAGAATGCTGCATGCCATGCTGTAAATACTTACAGGTTTGCTTATGGCCATTCACAGTTCTAACTCATATTGTCTAGGGTGTCCAATACAATGCTTCCCTTTATTTTTTACGATGTCAATTTTAAATCTAATAGCTTCCCTTTATTTCTTACGATGTTGCATATGGTTTAGTCACCAACATTATAATGGTTCATTAAAGATTTAATGGATGCACCGTTTTCAAACTTTTGAATAATTTCAAGTTTTTGTTTAATTGAAAGTACAACTCTTTTACATTTACCTATCATTTTCATGATTTCTAAACAAAAAAAAATATTTACCATAAAAAAAATTGACATTTCTGACATAAATAATGAAACAAAATTTGTCTTTTTATGGTGTGATGGAACACAACAATCGATCAATCAACGTGACACACTAAAACAAACTAAACATTTGTTCTCTCTCTCTCTCTCTCTCTTTTTTTTTTTTTTTTGAGTGGCGGATGTGAAGACTGCAGGGGTTTCAAGATAATAGGTACATTAATCTCCCAATGACAACTTATAATGCTGCTTCTTGTCGCTTATTTACGACTTGCAAAACATAAACATCTGTTTATACCTATTCTAGTTATTACTTGAATCTTATGATTTTTTTTTTAATTTGGAGTCTTGATATATCCTGGTTAATCAGATCCCAGTAAATCGAGGGTCTGCTATACTTACATATTCCATAGGAACACAGAATTTTCTGCAATCGTTGGGATGCAATATGACTTTGGGTAGGATAGTGTACATAATGCATATAAACCAAACCAACAATCATTAAGTCCAATAATTGTTGACATGTGCTACATATAGAAAAATGCAGATTAATCAATTACCTGTAAGCCAACTGATCCAGGTAATCCAGGTAGTCCAGTATCACCATGTTCGCCCTATTTTAGAGAGAGAATTTTTAAAAAAAATTATATTAAACTTGTGAATTAGAAATTGTCATGCTTAGCAGAACTTTCTTGCTTATCAGAAAAAAAAAAAAATATATATATACATCAAGTCATTGCAATATATATGAAATCCAAACTGCCATCTGTCTAGCTCAATGCTAATTAACAAACCTTTAAATAATTTCTGAAATAAAAAGTAAAAAAAAAAAAAAATAGGGATTCCAGTATTTAAGAGATATAATTATCAAATTACTGAAAACTGGATAAAAATAAATTATGAACACTTTTTATAAAGAAATCAATAAATTAATGAACGATCATAACTTCACTCACACACATTTACAGATATTTTAATCAAATCTGTTTCTACAAAACAAGTGAAAAACAAAAGATAATTAAAAATAGCACAATGACAGATTTCTGCTTTTGACTCTACTGAGACATGAATGAAGCAGCAAAGAAATATAATGTTGACTCACTGAATAATAACATTTAATTTTATCAGGACTTCAAGATAAAATCTGAGTTCTCATAATCCAAAGAAACCCAGTTCTGTTTCAAAAAAGATTTTGGGTAATTCAGAAGTAATTGATCAACTTTCTGTTTTACATTATTATGGCATGTTTTGCATAATATTAATATAAGAATAAGCTTACAGTGTCCTAGCAGTAATTATCAAAGCATATCTCGGTAACCTCGACAGTAACAAACATGTGGATTCAGTTCTCAGTAACATTTAGTGGATTTGCTACTTTAGCACTAGCATTAGTTGTGGCATGTGATGCAAGAAAACAAGCTTATATAGCATCAGCCAAAAAAAAACAAAAAACCCTTCCCATTTCACCCAACCATTCACTCAATGCTTGTCTAGTTCTGCCTTGAATTTATTTAAGCTGTCAACTTCTACGACAGATAGAAGTTTGTTCCAGTAATCAACAATCTGCTGGCTAAAGGCAAATTTCTGCACATCTATTCTACAACTGTCTTTCCTCAATTTGAATGCATGTCCCCTCAGGGAATAATCTGGGCAAGAGGAAGAATCCCATCAGCATTCAGCTTGCTCAAACCATTCAAGGCCTTATACACCTCAATCAGATTACCTTGTGGGTGCCTAATCTCCAGATGCTGCAACTTGCAGAACTTAAGCCTCTCTTGGTAAGACCACCCCTTTGTTCCTCTCACCAATCTTTCTGCCTTTTTCTGTACCAATTCTAGCAACTCTACATCCTTCCTAAAATGATGCCTCCAGACATGTATGCAGTACTCAAGGTGTGGCCTGACCACAAGGGGATAATCACCTCCTTGTCTCTGCTAGAAAAATTCCTATATATCATTGAAAAAAAACTCAATGACTTGCCCTGGCAGCCCATCTGCACTACTCAGAGAACTTCATATCTGACTGCATAATTACCCCCCCCAGGTCTTTTTAATTTTCCACCTCCCTGAGTGTAGTACCAAACACTTGGTACATTTGTCTTGGGTTACTGCTACCCATATGCAGTACTTTGCATTTGTCAATGTCAAACTTTAGTTGCCACTTCTCAGCCTATCTGCCTAACTTTTCTAGATCATTTTGCAGTAGCATACTGTCTTTACTGTCATTAACAACTTTGCCAACCATTGTATCATCTGCAAACTTGGCCAGTAAGCCTAATATACCTTCATCGATATCATTGATAAATACACAAAACAACAATGGGCCTAGCACTATTAGTCCACGTAGAGCAGTGTCCATTTATTACCACTCTCTGCCATCTCCCACTCAACTTTCTCTTTATCCATTGCAGCAACTTGTCCTTAATGCCATACTGCTCCAATTTGTAAAGAAGTCTTCCATGTGCAACAGTATCAAAAGCTTTCCTGAAATCCAAGTACATGATATCAAAATTATTTTTTGCATCCAGTTCCTTTGTGACCACATCGTAGTATCCAATCCAATTGGTCACACAAGACTTCCCCTTAACAAACCCATGCTGTGTCTGAACTATTACTGCAGTCTTGTCTAGGTGATCCTGCATCACTTCTTTAACCAGTGACTCCATTATTTTCCCCAGAACAGAAGTTAAACTGACAGGTCTATAATTATTTGTGTCACCCTTTGAAATCCCTTTGTGAATTGGGGATACATTTGCACATGTCCAGTCCATGGGGACCTCCCTTGAATCTAAGGATGCTCTCATAATTATGGCTAAGAAGTTTGCTTACTTCTCTAACTGCCTCCTTCAATATAACTGGATAGATTTCATCCACCCCCCCAGTGCCTTTTTTATGTTTAACTTCAACAATTTCTCCTCCACTTTGCTCTCCGTTATTACAAAATCATTTAGTTCCCTGTTAGAATTTAGTAAATTTCTGTCCTCCTCTTTCTTACAGAATTCCTCATATGTGAATGTAGATGCAAAAACTCATTTAGTTTCAGCTATCTGAGGAGGATCATTAACAGTCGAAACACCAACATCAAGTGGACCAATCTCATTCTTCCCCTTCCTAGAATTTTTTTGCATCCTTTACCAAGGATTTCTTGTAATCAGCCTTTGCTTGCCTAACCTCCTTTGTGACTTGATTACTGACTAGTTTATATCTGCCATAGGCTTCTGTGTCACTGAACTGGAGAGTTTTGGGTTCAAATGCTGTCTGCTGGAATTCTTAAAGGCCTCTTCATTTCAATTTAATTTGTATGTTGTGTATGGTCTGCTAACTGTTTTTTGTAATTGGTTATCCAGTTTTCTCTCTGATCACTCACTGAGGTTTACAGCCCACACACAACATACAAATTAGCCCATGAGCACACAGCTGTATGGACATAATACACAGTACAATATGGCCTTAGATGCTAATGCATTATATAAATAACAACAACATTATCAACTCATAAATGGTCACATACTGGTAAAACCGTGAAAGATATCTGGGATCATTTCAATGTAAAATTCAATAATGCAGTAGCACAAAAGATCACAGAATTGAGCTCAGAGAAGAAATTGTTTGATACTGGTTCCATTAAGAACAATATGCAAACATGGGCCTATCAGTGGATCATACACTGAAGAAATTCCTCCTTCTATAGCCACAGAAACATGGAATCTCCATTTCCACAACAAGAGATCATGTAACCAAAGAAATCAACATCAGCGTGAATTAGCCATACCTTGTAAATTTTGCCTATCCCCATATCAGTTGCTATATGATTATCAGGTTTATTAAACCCTTCAGCAGTGAGTTTTTGCTGCAAGTTTTTGCTTTCAAGGATCATCTGTGAGCCCCTCACAATTTTCATGGCAATGGGACTCTGTGGAGTGAATTTGAATTTTTTTTTAAAATGTAAACTTTGTACATAAATGCTTTAAAATATTAATATATTCTTATTTTAACATTACTGCCAACACTAGACTAAAATTACTTTCAAGGATCAACACCACAATTTAAAAATATCCATAAAAAAATCTGTAAATAAAGTTTGTTATTACTTTTTTGATACAACAATATCTTCTATATCCATTCATGTATTACTTCAAATTTTGGATCTCAATTCCATAGAAATCCTTTAACTTTGGCGTTTGTACGCCCAAATTGGACAACTGGGGTCAACAGGTGTGATCTTCTCCTCTGATTTTCGAAGCAATTTTTGTTCTGCAATCTATTATAAACTGTGAGCACAATTAGTTGTAAACATGGATAAGAGATGGCAGCAGCACATTCTAGCATGTTCAGGGCAATTTCATCAAAACATTTAATTAAAGGAACACAATATTTGAAGCAACCTTGAAATCATAAATCTATGTATGTATTGCCTGTAGCCCATCATGAAAACCACATAACTACATATATACTGCTGAAAAGGTTAAACAAAAAGTGGCCCAGAGGCATTACCACCCAACTGAGGAAAAGAAACAACCTGTCCAAAATACATTGGGCCACCACTCTAGTAATGCTGCCTTGACTTGGAAGTGCATAATTGTGTTAGTGCAGTGCACACAGGATGAATAGATGCTGTTAGTGAGTTTCTTCTTCATTTACACTTATCATATTTCAGTTTATGGGTAAGGAGGTGATAGAACTTTGAGAATGTCCAGGAGAAATTAAATTTACTGTGTCAGAAGATTCCATTAATTTTGTGATTTCTTTGATGTTTCTAACGTACAAATCTTGATGAAAACTTTCCTAGAATTGCACCAATAATGGTTTTTAAAGGTTAAAACTTTCATTACACCTTTGAAACATTTTAACAAGTTTCTCTCTTTCTATCTTACATTTCAAAATCAGCAAAATGTTTATTCAAACAAAGAAAATCTGAAGTTTCAATTTAAGTGCTCTTATAATATTGAACATCATGTGACTACTAGTTTTTCGAAAACCTTATAATTTAGTACTGATCTTGTTTAAATGCATTGAAAACTTAGTGATGATCGTTAATTTACATAGAACACAACCATTAATGATTAAATATGAAAGCTATATTTCTGTAGAAGACATCTAGATGGTTGTTTGTTTCATAGAACCACAATACAAAAAGCCTTCTTTTGTTGATCATTCCATATCTTTCAGACCACCAGTCTTTGAAATCTGTACTACTTCTGTCAGCAAAAAGCTTAATTTTGTAAAGTGGTGGTATGTTGCAATTGTTCCTATAGCAAACTAAAAATAAGTTGCAACATGTCCCTATGCTTGTCCTTTATTTCTCTAAATTTTATAAATGTTTAAAAAAAGAATTACTGAATTAGCAATCATCACTGTATTTAACTTTTGAGACTATAAAAAATATTATCATATTTAAAATCTAAAAATATAGTATGATTAAGCCAATAATCATTTTATAAATAATATTATCAGCTATGGCATGCCAAGCAACCCATTTCTGACCTAGACATTACATTACCTGAGAGTACATATTAACAGAAATGATATATATAATGAAATCATATCAAGTTAAACATTATAATATCATAATATAAAACTAATATGATTATTAATATAAATATGTCTTAAATATGATTAAGTCAAAAATCAGTGCAAGCTTACATAATTCAATTATAAACACTTTTTAAGCATAACTGAAGAAAATAACTAAAAGTAGTTCAAATCACTGTTATCTATAGTGATTAATTAGTAAAGGATAGTTTAAAACTGAAAAAAATAACTAACCTTTAGTCCTTGACTTCCTTGAGAACCCTTCGGACCTGGTGCACCAGAAAATCCCTAAAATTTAATTATACCATTTACCATGAAACAGCCTTCTTACTAAAACTGATATATCAATGGAAAATTAAAAGACATCCAATATCAGTAAAATATTTTAAACAGCTATAGTATAAAACACACAAAATGAATTAACCTTTCTCAGATCAAACTTACAGCCCTACAAAGCTTTATACTGTTACATGATAATATTTGATTATGTAGGCAATTAAATTAAGCCTTTCTAAAATTCTCTACCCTTTTACTATGAAATAGCAAGACTATTGTCCATCTTTTGATGAAAACCATTTTTTATTACCTTCTTTTAAGTATATTGTTAAAAAAAAATGTCTTAATACTTTACATTGTCTTAACAATTTTGTGTCATAAATAATGAAATTAGTTTTTGTATTTAAAAATTTTATACATTCGGCCACCTTTCTAAACAAAATTTTTGATTAACAGCAAAAAAAAAAATTATAATGGTATGTACTTTGGTTATTTACTGGAGATATTTACTATTGTTTGTTTGTTTGGTTTTTTTTTAGGAGCATTAGCAACTAAGGCCATATTGCTCCGGGAATATGCTGTGGTCATTCCCCTTTACGCATCCTCCGTATTTGGTGGTGACGGGCTTGAACCCCGGTCTAATCAAGAAGCGTGTGCTACGCACTGTTGCTCCTTCCCACCTGGCTACAGAGGCGCCATATTTACTATTGGCATGGTGAATTTAGACAAAAGGACTACCATGCCAATATCATCTATTAAAATATCGCTTTATGAGACAAATTTCCAGATGAGAATACTCATACCAGGAAGTTTACAGGTTATAAAAAAACTTTTTTTTAGAAATTTTGTAACTTTTTTGTTTTTGTATCTTGTTTACCATAATAATAAGTTTTTGGCTAAGGTAAAGAAAGTCAATACAAGAACCATGGCAAGCTATGGGAAACTTACCAGAAAAACTGGTTTGCCACTACCGCAGTTTCTCCCTGCATTCTCGGTAAACAGATGGTGCATGTTATTGGTAGCAGCAGTAGAAGTCGAGAATGATATAGTGATTGCCACATAGGTGTGAAAGATGATGTAATGATTAGATTTTTCTCATTATTAAAAGCAGATTATTGGAATTCATGAGTGTTTTCGCTATTAAAAAAACCATATTACTGATTTCTTTGCAAGTTTTTAAGACTTTTTCCTAGCTTAGCTTCCTAGCTTAGGTTAGGAAAAAAGGAAAAGGTTTCTTTATTTTTCATTATATTTCCTGACCCAACCTTAAATGTTAGGTTAGGAAATAACAGGAAAAGGTTTCCTTACCTAACTTTATAGGTTAGGTTAGGAAATAATAGGAAAAGAAATAAAGATTCTTTAGATATGTATGTATCATAACATCAATCAATCACTTAATGCTATGATGTTATCGTCTGTTGTGTTCATGCACCAATCAGTACATCGTCTGTCATCCTTGCCTACATGTCAATCAATATATTGTTCTCGACTTCTACAACCGCGACCGATAACACACACACCTTCTGTTTACTGAGAATGCATGAAGAAACTGCAGTAGCAGTAAGTTTCCTGTAGTTTGCTGTGGTTTGTCTAGTAAGTTTCCTGTGGTTTGCCGTGGTTCTGTGTTGGCTTTCTTTATCTTCACCAAATTTTTTTAGTGTTTGATTTATTGCAAAGTTTACAATAACCCTATATTTTGCCATTGGGAGAAGAAGACCTTTCATATGATGGCTTTGTATGAGGATTCCCTGTTCAAGGCTTTGTAGCTATGAACATGGACTTTCATTCATTTCAGTCACATCTGACTTTATTTGTAGTTATGCTGCCTGATCTATTCAATTAATTTCACAGTTTCCTGGAATGATCGGGGATCCCACAGAATTCACATTATGCAGCCTGTCTGTCTGTCTTGTAGTCAGATCAATTTGAATTTTATTTATGAGGTGTGAGCCAAGAGTTTTCAAACAGGGACAATAAAAATGATTTAGACTTAAATTAGTTACATGTTAGTGTTGTTCCCTTCAAAGTAGTCCCCTCCAGAGTTTACATCAATCCAAGCACTTCTCTGACCGTTTGGATCATCTCTAGAATTCTTGTTTCGTGGTCCTGTCCAACACTTTCTGCAATTCAGTTTAAATCTCCAATGCCTTCAATCTTTATCCTTTTAATTGGATTTTCATTTTGCAGAACAAGAAGTTACAAGGGATGAAGTCAGGCGAACAGGGAGGATGTGTGGCCATTGCAATTTTGTTCTTGGCTAAAAATTGCCGAACCAATAAAGCCATGTGGACTGATGCATTGTCATGATGCAGAAGCCAATCCTGACATTTTGAGGGTTTAGTGTCAAACAATGTTAATTACAAAACTGCATTTTTTTTTGTGATAACTTTAGTTTTACTTTATACAAATAACAATGCATATCATGTCATAGAACTCTCTCTAGTACTTTACCAGTTAGCTTGGGCTGTAAATACATTTCCAGTAAACCAAGAAAATGTCAAATGATTTTTTTGGTTAATTACAAAAATGTTAATTAGAAAGTGATTTTTTAGCTAACGTTGTTTGGCACTAAACCCTTGGTTTGTCTGGACCATTTATAGTTTTGCCTGATGGAAAGAATTCCTGATGAACAATTCCCTCATTGTCAAATAAAACAATAAGCATGCTCTTGAAGTTTGATCTCACCTACCTTGCCGTTTTTGGATGTTGAGATAATGGACTTTTTCACTAGGAGGACTGCTATTTGTATCTGGATCATAACCATAAACACAGCCTTATCCCATGCTATGACCTTGAAAAGGAAGTTTTTGTTCTTTCTGGCCTGTGTTTGCAGGTCCCAATGCACAGAAAGCTGATTCTGTTTCTATTCTTCACTCACTAAACAGGATATAAATTTTGCAGCAATACACTTCATGTTTCAATTTTCAGTTAATATGCATTTGCATGTACCATTTGATAGACCTAGAATGTCATAAATATCATTAATCATATGATGTTTATCCTCGTGGATGACTTGATGCACTTTTTCAACATTTTTATCAGACATGACAATGAACGACCCAAGCACTTAAAATCCTCAACCAAAGTTGGCCACATGGAAAATGTGAATACTATAGAAAAGTTTGTATTCTACCCATAGCATCATCACAAAATGCTTGTTTAAGTATTTTCTAAGTCTCCATAGCTGTTTTCCTAGCTATGTTTAACCTGTCTGATTCTCCCATCTGTAACTGTGGTGGCCCAGAAGACTGGTGGCATGTTGTTTTCACCTGTCCATATTACTAGGATCTTCATCAGCCTCTGTCTGCTGTGTGTCAACCATTTTCTTCAGGCAATGAGTTGTTTCTGTTGGACTACAAAGAAAAATTTCAACTTCTGCAAGATTTTGAAGAAGATGAAATTTGCACATAAAACCTTTGCTAGACATGGACAACTCATCAGTAGTGTCCCAATTTCAGGAACTACTATTCCAGCTCTACCTCCAGTCCAGACCAGCACCTCCATCTTTGTCATCTCGTGATACTGCCACCATCATCACTACTACCATTTTCCATTTTCTAGCTCAAGTACCATCTTTGCCACCACCTTCAACTTGGACAGTTGGTAATCATACTTGTACGACGCCGAACTATATCACTGTGTCTTCTTGACTTCTATCTCCTGCTGGCACCACCTTGCACTGGTGAGGGATTTTTATTTATTTTATTAACTTATTTCTATCTTTACTTTTCCTGAATTTTATTTTTGTTTTACTTTATCTACTTATTTTTTTCTTTAATTTTTCTGATTATTATTATTATTTTTTTTTTTTTCAAAAATTTATTTTGATTATTTTTTAAATTTATTTTGATTATTTTTTAAATTTATTTTTACCTTAAACCTTAATTTCTTTAACTTTTAATTCCTTTTATTTTTATAATTTTATTACTTTACTGTTTTATTTTATTTGTTCATATTTTGAATGGTTTGGACATTCAATACGTGACACTCAAAGGTTTGCTATGGTTTGCACTCTGTGTGGCCTGTCTCCTTGCGGTGTACACAGATATCAGGATGCACCTCCCTGGTGCTTGTTGCTTCCTGATAGCAAAGTGGCCAAAAACAACTAAACAAACACATACACACAGCACAAAAAGCATTACACACATTTCTAGCCTTTCTGCAGAGTTTTTGTAACATCACAGTGTACCACGGCGGAGTTCAACTAGTGTTTGGGAGCTGTCTTACATAAGATACTATGCATATACATACATACCACACTAACTCACAATGAATTAGTTCATTGGTATCTAATAGTATACTGCTATACTACATGAGGTTAGTGCTCCTCACAGTCAGTCTGAAAACTTTTGGCTTGCACCTCATATTTCAAGCAGGGGATGGTCGGTATGTGTTTTATTCTGTGTAAAACTGATACTGCTTAAAGAGTCAGAACAGATGATATACCATAAGCTGGCGTAGAGATTTAAGTGCTCAGGCACTAGGGAATTGGAAATAGTTCTTCAGAGAAAAAAGTAATAATAAACTCTACTGGCAGAGAGGCCAAGATAATGTAAACAGGTGAGATCAAAGCCGTACCTACTGCAATGTTCAACATTGAGCCATCAGTATATACTTGGTTATAATGTGCATAATTTTTGGTTAGGATGGCATGAAGTTGCCTCACATTCACCAGGGTATGTCATCCTTACTGGCTCATAGATTAACAATATCTATGAAGGTGTGAACCTATCATGAAACTATTGACAACTAAGAAAGATACTTTCTGAAGAGAATGATAATGCACTGTTACAAGCTTGCACTGTTTAAGATTAAAATAGTGAGTGAGAGGAAATGTCTGTCTAAGCTGAAAGTGTCTGCAATTCTGACCAGACACAATAGGAGGGATTATATGCTGAAAGCCTTGTGGATTAACTCAAGACTTGAAAGACTCTGCAAGGCTCTAACAGGATAAATCTTAATCAGCATGGCTCACACTTGTAAGTAGGAGGAATCTATTTTGTAGGTGGCATTCATTTGAACAAAGGTGGTGAAAGGGTTTTTGCCAGTATCACTGAGGATACTTTAAGGGTTCAAGGAAACTGCTAGTTAGAAGGGCAAAAGGTAATATAGACATGCATTTATCCGATGATATTGGTTAAAATACACATCTCGGGAATTCTTGTTTGTTGCTGCAACAGCCGATGTTGGCAAGATGTTCAGAGGATAGCAAAGTTTCAAATGAATGTAAATATAAAGCTAGAGAAATAAGTCTATATAACTTCAAGGGGTGTGTCAGGGTAGTAAACTATAGAAGAATATTTAATTTTAATTGTGTCTACAGCAACGTCAGGAGTGTTGTCAATAAAATGGGTGAATTCGACCGACTGGTTAAGACAACTAATAGTGCCATAAAAGGGCTAACGGAAACATAGTGACACCCAGGAATTGGAATGACAAGTTCCACTATGGTGTGTATAATGTACAGGGTGGGTCTCGATAAATAGTACAAAAGAAAAAGGCAATCATCAGAACTGACGCATAGCTACACAAAATGTATTTATGGCTGTCAGATTTACACAAATTGCGATTACTGATACATCAAAAACCATGTCTATGTCTTGAATATAACATCTAGCAAATGACCTCCATCAGCATCATTGCTTTTCTGCAAGCGCTCCTGGAAGCTCCTCATGACATCCTGAATCATTTCCTGGGGAATGGCATCAATCTCTTCTCGGATTGCCATCTTAAAATCCCCAATACTGGTTAACCTGCAGGGAGAAAACTTTGTCTTTGAGATATCCCTAAAGAAAAAAGTCTGGGACTGTCAGGTCTAGATCATGAGATCAGTCGATGTGCAAAGAACTGCTTCAGCTTAGCTATCTTGGTACAGGCTGTGTGCTGTAGCCCCATCTTGCTGGAACCATGTCATGTGGAGAATACCTTTTCTCCATACTTCTGGAATGAAAAAGTTCTCAATCATGTTCCTATACCACTCGGCGCTGACAGTCACTGTGTGTTCTTCATCATCTTCAAAAAAATATGGCCCCACAATGCCGGTGGAAACTCTGATAGCACACCGCACAACAACCATTGGGCTACTGTTAGGTTTTTCATGAAGAAGGTGTGGGTTGCTGTCTGCCCAGTAATGGAAGTTTTGCTTATTCACAAACCCGTTAAGATGAAAGTTTGCTTCATCAGACATAACCAGAGAAGTGAAAATTAACTCATCCTGCTCCAATATCTCAAGGAATTTTGTGCAGAAGTCTCGCCTGCTCACTTTATCTGCCAGCTATAGCTCTTGAACAACTTGCAATTTGTATGGTGGGAACTTTAAATCAAATTTCACAATTGGACGTAGGGAACAGCGACACATGTGCAGTGTCCTTGCACAGTGATGAACTGATCACTGGGGTCTTTGCAGCAGAGCCTCACAGACTCGTTGGACATTGTCAGGCTTACACACTGTCTTTTGGGCCCCTCATGCTTCTTATCGGTGACTCAACCTGTTTTTTGTCCCTGTTTCACCCACCTTGATATCATCCTTCTGTTAGGAACACGGATGTGGCAGTCGTTTCCATGGTGCAACTCACGCTACATGGCTATAACACTCATCTCATGCACGTAGGCCTCGACAGCCTAAATACGCACCTGCACGAGCCAATGACTGCAACGGCCAAAGCGAACAAAATGGCATATTTTTGTGTTCTGGCTGGGCAAGACAGGTGGCGCCACCACATTTTCCTATCTGCAGGGTTGCCACTTGTTATTAGCATTAGAAAAGGCACATGATGCAAGAAAGCAAGCATATATAGCATCAGCCAAAGAAAAAAAACCTTCTCGTTTCACCCAATCACTCGCTCCAAATGTTTGTCTAGTTCTGCCTTTAATCTATTTAAACTATCAACTTCTACAATGAAAGATGGAAGTTTGTTCCATCAATCAAGGAATTTTGATTGTTGGAACAATCAAGGAACAGTTGCCCTCTCAGGAGATTATTTTGAGCAAGAAGAAGAATCCCATCAGCATTAAGCATGCTCAAACCATTCAAGGCTTCTTCACCTCAATCAGATCACCTCGCAGGTGCCTAGTCTCCAGACACTGTAATTTGCAAACTTAAGCCTTCCTTTGTTCCATTCATTAATCTTGTTGCCCTTCTCGGTACTAGTTCCAGCAGCTCTACATCCTTCTTGAAATGAGGCCTCCAGACCTGTATACAGTACTCAAGGTGTCGTCTGACCATTGCCATATACAAGGGGATAATCAACTCCTTATCCCTGCTAGAAAATTTCCTGTATATCATTGACCAGACAAAATTAGCTATTCTTGCAGACCATCTGCACTGCTCAGAAAACTTCATATCTGCCTGCACAATTACCCCCAAGTCCTTTTCATTCTCTACCACCCAATGTCAGTATAGCACCACACAACTGATACGTTACTCTGGGGTTATTGCTTCCCATATGCAGTACTTTACATTTGGTAATGTTAAAATTCAGTTGCCTTCTCTCAGCCCATCTACTAAATTTTCTAGATCCTATCTAGCAGCAGTGTACTGTCATTAGTGTCATTAACAACCCTGCCAACCTTCATATCGTCTGCAAACTTGGACATTAAGTCTGATATACCATCATCAATATCATTAATAAATACAAAAAACAACAATGGACCCAACACTGAACCTTGGGGACTCCACTACTAATAACATTAGTCCATGAAGAACAGTGTCCACTGTTTACCACTCCCTGTCTTCTCCCACTCAACCATCCCTTTATCCACAGCAGCATATACAGCAGCATATTTGCCTCCAATGTCACACTGCACCAATTTGTGCAGCAGTCTTCCATATGCAAGAGTATCAAAAGCCTTTCTAAGATCCAAATATATGATATCAAAATTATTCTTTGCATCCAGTTCCTTTGTGACAACATCATAGTATCCAATCAAATTGGTCAGACAAGACTTCCCCTTAACAAACCCATGCTGTGTCCGAGCTATAACTGAAGCCTTCTCTAGATAATGCTGCAGTGCTTCTTTAACCAGTGCCTCCATTAATTTCTCTGGAACAGAAGTTAAACTAACAGGTCTAAAATTATTTGTTGTAGTAGTAGTAGTAGTCACATGTGATGCAAAAAAGCAAGTGTATGAGCTTATGCAGCATCAGCCAAAAGAAAAAAAAAAAAAAATCACACCATTCCCTCCAAATGCCTGTCCAGTTCCTCCTTAAATTTATTTAACCTATCAACTTCCACAACGACAAATGGAAGTTTGTTCCAGCAATTAACCCGCTGGCTAAAGGCAAATTTCCACACATCTATTCTACATCTGTCTTTTCTTAATTTGAATTTATGCCCCCTTAGGTTCATAATCTTTACAAGTGGAAGGATCCAATCAGAATTCAGCGTGTTCAACCCACTGAAGGCCTTATACACCTCAATCAGATCACCGCGCAGGTGCCTAGTCTCCAGCCACTGCAATTTGCAGAACTTAAGTCTCTCTTGGTAAGAGGATCCCTTCATTCCCCTCACCAATCTTGTTGCCCTTCTCTGTACATGCTCAAGCAAATATACATCCTACCTAAAATGAGATGAGCCCACCAGACCTGTATACAGTACTCAAGGCGTGGCCTGACCATTGCCTTATACAGAGGGACAATCACCTCCTTTTCCCTGCAAGAAAAATTCCTATATATCATTGACAAAACCCCATGACCTGCCCTGGCAGCCTGTCTGCATTGCTCAGAAAACTTCATATCTGACTGCACAATTCCTCCCAGGTCTTTTTCATTTTCTACCATCTTGTTTAGTATCACACAGTTGGTACATTTCTCTGAGGTTACTACAACCCATATGCAGTACTTTGTATTTGTCGAGGTTAACTTCAGTTGCCACTTCTTAGCCCATCTGCCCAAATTATCTAGATCCTGTTGCAGTAGCACACTGCAACAGGATCTAGATAATGTCATTAACAACCCTGCCAACCTTTGTATAATCTGCAAACTTTTCGAACCAAATTTTGAAATCATTTTCTGGATATACCATTTCTTAATTTTGTTTTTAATTCCAAAACAGAAGAACTTGCTTCACATAAATAGGCTGATGTAAATGGATAGAGTTCCACAAAGGTCTTGTTACTCAGTGGTTTATATTAACCTTTTATTTTATGCCAGAAAACAGATACATAAACAAGCCTCATGCCTTACATCTTTAGTACCCTATCAGTCGAAAACTCAAATTGTTGCTTCTTTATTTCTTCTGAAATTTCTGTTTGCTTAAAGGCATTCTATTATGCAGTTTTAAACACCAACTTATCACATGAGTAAGGAAATATTTTCTCAGTTCATTCCTTCCTCCATGAATATAATACAAGCAATTTAAAAGTACAAAAATAAAGTGCTGTACGACTAAAAACAAAAATTTCAGCTGTACTGGTGTACTCATCCACCAGACTTCTCTTGCATACCCCTAAAGGTTAGAGTACCGCTCATTAAGAAACATTGCTCTATACTATCCAGTGACAGAACTCTACACCATCATTTAGTGTGTGGAATTATTAGTTATTGTTATTTTAAATCATTTTAAAGAACTTACTACAGGACCAGGAAATCCCTGTTGTCCAGGTGGACCGGATGGCCCTTTTTCTCCTTGTACACCTTGAGGACCTGGAAGTCCTTGAAGACCCAATGAACCCACAGCTCCCTAGAAAATAGATATTTAATAATAATAACACAATTCAATAATAATCACTAAAAATAAATTCTTTCAGCAATTTTATAAATGAAATAAAAATAAATTTAAAATGACAAATGGCTCTGTTTAAGTGAAGAATTATTTTAACCTAGACTTGGAACTAAATACTAAATCTAGACAATGCAGATTTTTCACATCTGAACTAAAATATGCGGATTTTCATTCAATATATGCAGCTTATGGAATCAAAGAGAAGGAAGCCGTGCTAAGAAAATAAGCACTTTATAAAAAATGTTTCTCAAATTGGGTTCAGCTTACTTTCCTTTTAGGATTGCACAAAGAGGTCTAAGGAATTCTGAAGAGAAAAATATAGTAATGATGGCCTAATTAACATTAATATTAAACACACAAATATTTCTGACATTTTTGCATATGAAAAAAAAAAAGCATTTAGACTTTAACCTGTCTATCTATTATGAATCAGTAACCTGTGGGTGAGTGTATAACAATTTTTTTTTTTTTCTCAAGGAACTGCTCTTCCCATGTGTCCTTACTATATTTCTCCTTCAGGATGGCTAATTGTTTTTATTATTAGTTTTTGTTTTATCAAATATTGTTTTAATATTTGATCATATTCATCTTTGATCTCTCATCATTTTTAATCAAAATAGTTTTTATTCAGATTTTTTTATGATCTCAAACTAATAATCAAGCTTCTTGCAATAATATTTTTTAAAACTCCATATTAAAAAGAACCAAGTGACAAGAGACCACCACACATAGATGGAGATTTCTTAAGAAGTATGGTGTGCTATTACACTTAGCAGAGTTCCTGTCATTAAATTCTCTGCAAAAGGAGTTAATTATTGGATTTTCTTGAGATATAAAATTTAATTACTGGTGTTCTTCAGAAATTTTGTTTAAAAGAGTCCCACCACAGCAAAAAGTTAAGAGAATTGCCACTTAATAACAACTGGTTTAATCACTCTGATGAAACCAAACTAACATACACCTTATTAGTAAAGAAACATTTTTTCCTTATATACAAGGATAAACATTGTACTTTCTAAATATTTTGGACTGTAATGAAAGAATCATTTGGTAAAATCAGAAAGATACCTGAATCAAAAACAAACTACTTATTGACAAATACCTAAAACAAGAAATGGAATTCCTCAAGAATATGCATGCACTCAAAGTTCAAAATAAAATAAAAACTAGATATTTTGTTTTGGAAGTCCAGCAAGGTGAATTTTACCGAATTCTTTTTACCGAACTCATTTTACCGAATGAGTGAGTGAGCAAAGAGCAACTGTGTTCAGTTGTCCTGCTCTTGTTCAAAAATGATCATCACAATTCAAGAATGGATAGCAATGCTGTCTGGTTCCTTGCCACTGATCATAAATTTCAACCAACTTTACTACCTTTGGCATCTTGAAGGTTCAACAGCAATTTCATTTTAAGGCAAGGATGAATTACTAACATCCTAATATTCCTTGAACTGCAACACTGATCTTAGTAATTCTAGCTCTACAAAATCGAATGGCTCTCTACTCAGTGCTTCCGTTACTTTATATATTTTATTTATTAAGGCTGATAATAAATTTGCTGAAATATGGTAAATTTCTGACTTGTGCTAAATAAGTACGATGCAAAAAAGTTAATTTGGTAAGAAGGTCTGTGCACCAACTGTTTCTACATGCAATCTAATAAAATAACTTGCATTATGCTGCTCCTCAGAACTGATTGCCTGGCCATTTTTCTAAGAGATAAATTCAGGTCTGGCATGCAGTGAGAAGTGCTAAAGATTAATATTTGGACCTGTCAGTTCTGCCAGATATATTTTAACCTTTCTTTCTTTCATATATTATTTTAGTGTATTTGTTTTCATTTTAATTATGTAGTTTTCTTAGTATATATATATATATCTCTCTTTTTTTTTTTTCATTAAAGAATATTTCTCTATTTTATTGTTAACATCTGACCAAAGTGCCATAAATGGCTCTTGGAACATGCAACTTGTATACTGTATTTTCATATAAAATAGAATCCCAGTAATCTGAAATAACTAAGCATATTTCAGAAAGGTGATTTTAAATGCATTATCTTCAATATAAAAACAGAAGCAAGGCAAAATCTATGAGAGAAAATTACAGCGATTTGTACTATATGTACTGTACAGTCTTAAAATAATTGTCAATGTTTTTCTACACACCAGATGCCATATATTTTCTTATACATAATTAACTGATTCACATTCAGTTCTTTTGAAATTTGGTTTCCATGGTTTATGGAAATCAAATACATGAACAAATGAATACATTTTAAAAAATAAACAAATATACACCATGGAAACTGTTGGTTCCCATAGTGTATATTTATTATAATATCACAGTTCATTTTCAATTTCTGTCTGATTCATAGTAGTAAAATTAATGACGAAACTATGAGTGTCAAAAAGTGATGACCTGGATCATCACAAAAACAACAAAACTTGCATCTAATATGCGGATTGTCTCATTAATAATACTTTTTATGTAAGTGGAATTGTGATTTTATTATATTCACGTGATAGTTTTGTTTCTTAAATATAAATGTTAAATGTCTTTTTTTGAATGAAATTAGTGGGGCAAACATGAAGCAAAAAGGTTTCAGAAAAATTTTGGATAATTAGAAAGAATTCTACCATATATTACAATAAAGATGTTTGTATTTAATTATATATGTATGCAATCATCTCATATGCTGAAAATATATATAAAGAATATGAGGAAGGTTTGTAAAAGTATTATTTTGGTAAAAACAAATTTGGTTATTTTTTATAAAATAACCATATTTATTTAAAATAAAGTGAAAGACCCAATTCCCTCACAAAACTGGTTACCAGACTTTATTACATCATTACAATCAGATTTTACATAGAAACTAAGCAGTATAAAACTCCTAATTCATGTCTGTCTCTGTGAAGCAACTTCAGAGACAGACATGCACAAAAAATGAAAGAAATATTAATAATAATAATAAATAGATGGCTCTGCAGCCATTTACTGTGCCACTATAGCAGCCACCAGGATGAACAGAAGAGAAACCAGGGACCAACAGAAAATGAAATGTAAAGACAGGGAACCACAATCCTGGGAAAGAGGGCTATAGCAGGGCTGAAAGAGGGCTGAAGAGCTAAGAGTGAAGATAGGCCAACTGACCCAGTACCAACAGGGTAACAAAAGTAAGATGCTGATCAGAAAAGTGAAGACCATCTTCAAGAAAGACAACATCCATAGCAAACACAAGACATATAATCAGAGGATCAAATAATACTTTGATGCCTGCAAGCAGAAACTCCTGACAGGAAGAAACTTTTTTAGTACAGGGTTGGTGCCCAGAGGAAAACAGACAACTGAATATTTGATGAAAACCAGACAGCCTCCTACAGGAATATCAAAGAAGTCCAGGAGGGCAATGGACCACCCGACCAGAAGACACTCAACGAGTTCTGGGGCAACCCATGGCACAGCGAAGTTAGCCCTAATAGCCATGCCCCCTGGACAGACCTGGAATAAAAGAAAACCAAGGATAAACAAGAGATAACAAAATGGAAGATTCAGGAGGAAGAAGTACAACAGGCGATCAGGAAGTCTTACAAGCGACAAATCCCAGGGGATAGATAACATCCACAACTATCAGTTGTTGTTGTTGTTTGTTATTTAGGAGCATTAGCAACTAAGGCCATATTGCTCTGGGATATGCGGTGGTCATTCTCTGACCTTTTCGCATCCTCCGTATTTGGTGGTGACGGGCTTGAACACCGGTCTAATCAAGAAGCGTGTACTACGCACTGCTGCTCCTTCCCACCTGGCTATGGAGGCGCCTACAAAAATTGGTACAAGAAGTCAACTGCACGTGCGTGCGTGCGTACACACACACACACACACATGGCAGAGCAGTTCAGAATAAGGTAGCTTGACAATACCAGAGTCTCTGACTCAAGGAATCAATTATCTGAAGACTAAGGGCAAAGGCACCACAAACCTGGCAAAATACAGACAAATCATCTGTCTCCCAACAATATACAAAATCCTGACCAGCTCATTAACCAAGAAGATATCGGACCACTTGGAGACCCAGAACATCATGGCCAAGCAGCAGATGAGCAAAGATGTAAGGAGCAACTGACCATTGATGCAGCAGTTAGGCTGTATATAGCCTACATCGACTACCAAGGGCTTCACCTCCATGGCCTATAGCTGGCTGATATATATATACTGAAAATTTACAAAGTAAACCCAACACTTAGGCACTTCCTATAAGACGAAAAAGCATTAATCAAATCCATGGTGAAACAGAGGACCACCATTGGGGTCAAGAACATCACAAACAGACTGATTGCCATCAGAAGAAGAATCTTCCACGAAGATGCCCTGACCCTGCTGTGGTTCTGTCTAGCACTCAACCCACGATCCACCATGCTCAACAACAACAACAAGTACGGATGTACGAGGGGCATTCAATAAATTATCTACCTAAGGTACTTCCTATAGTTATATTTCAATGATGCACGATTTATCATGTTCCTATGTATCTTGAACCATACTAATTTTAATCCCATTATGTTTTCAGATTGTGCTGCTGTAACAGAAAAAAGGAAGACATCTGTGTCATATTATGGTTTTGTTGAAATTGGAGCATCGGTAAGTCATCAAGTTTTTCACCAAAGAAGTAAATGGGCCAAAGGCCATTCATGAAAGGATGGTGGCAGTGTATGGCAATAGTGCACCATCAGAGTACCAGGTGGAATTCAGGTCAAAACAATTCAAGTAGGGTAGAGAGTCCGTCGAAGATGATCCATGTCTGGGAAGGCCTGTGATAGCGACTGCTCCAGAAATGTGCCAAGCTGTGGAAATCCTTGTGCTGAATGACAGACATTCAATTGTGTCCCAAATCTCTAGAAAATATGAAATATCTGAGGGAACAGTTATAACCATCCTCCGTGAACATTTGGGGGATGACTAATGTCAGACTCAAGGCCTCTGTAGCCGAGTGGTCAGGAGTAGGAGTGCAGTAGCACACGCTCTTTGAGTAGAGCAGGGTTCAAGCCCCTGACTGCTAAATACGGTCGATCTGCCAACTAGCACTAGACCAGCATGGCAGATTACGGTCTATTTCCCTCAGCATGAATTGTTGAGGAGGCTTCCATCCTGCAGTGGGTTGATAATGGCTGCAATTTACTTTTTACTTTTTTTTAAGGTCAGTACAAGGTGGATCTCCAGATTTCTGACCCCTGTGCAGAAGCAATTCAGAGTACAGCCACTCCCTGACTTACATAAGGATTGCATTCCATCAAACTCTACGTAAGTTGGAATTTCCGAAAAATGCTTATGCAGCACTCGCAACACTGCATGCTGAATTTGATTGAAGCAAAAAAGAAACGTTCGATGAACATGCAAATAGAATTATTTATTAAATTTTTTATCTCATATGCAGGAAAAATTACAAAGGTGTACAAAATTACGAAAATTTCAAAATTATAAAATTAAAAAAGAGTGGAGACAGGCATAATGTCAGCAAGTTTTACCTTTTGAGCATTGTTGCCAGAATGAACTCTCCAGCTGATAAGCATGCCGCTGCAGAAGTTGAGGGCTGTGGAGATTTAGAAGGGGTTTTGTTTTTTCCAACACATCACAAAATTTCTCTGCAGCTGCAGAATTGGGTGGTGACTTCACTGCATACTTTAATGTTTTGGAAAACAGCACGATGCTTGAACCTATTAAACCACCCATTGTTTGCCACAAACTTGGCTTGGGGTTCACCGTACTTATCCTTAATATCTTCATAAATACTTCTTGCTTTTGCTTGAATGACCATTGGACTCTGGGCACTTGCTTCTGAATCTGATTTTCCATCCATATTATTAATAGCTTTTCCATCTTTGATATAGCACAACCTGAACGTTGTTTTGTGATCACTGTTGATCTTAAACATGTTGTTCTTTTATATGCACACTGTCCCTTAAAATAGTATTCACTGTTGAAGCAGCGAGACCTAATTCCATGCAACAGATGACAAACTTTGTCCTGCTTCATACTTCTTAATTAATCATCTTCATTTCTAAATCAATTTTGTTTCATTTCTTAGCACTGCCAGCACTTGGTCTCTTTCACCTTCACCATTGTAATAAGTAAATAGGAATGAAGATAAGATTCTGAAAATTTATTTATATTTTTTATATGATTGAAGATTTCAGTGAAGGAGAACTTATTTCACCATAATACAATAACGTAAAAACCAACAGAATTCCAGTTATCAGGATTATCGCAAATGCAATAAGATCGAGTTTATTACCCATTTATAATAGATTGCCCTAACAGAAGAGTCCAATAAACCGGAAAGTGCAAATTGTTTTTATTGTTTTATTGTAGTGACCTCAAGAAATGTGTTTTAGAAAAATATCATAAAGGCATTCAAAATTGAGTCTTATATCGGAATGTATGATAAAGATGAAAGTGTAGTACAATTTCCATTATAAAAATGACCTTTTAGAGAGATAAATAGCTTAGTTGTATTGTATAGTGAAAATTTCAACTTTCGAGGTCTGGAACGAATTACCAGAAAAAAAAAAAAGGAAAAAAAAAACAATATCTTATTGAGTTCACAATACCTCCATTTATTCCTACGGTATGCTAAATATGTTTCCACGATTTTTTAAATTTGCACTGGCCAGCAAAAACTTGCGTAAAGTAGAATTTCTATAAGTCAAGTATTACGTAAGCTGGGGAGTGCCTGTATGATATTTTAAGAAGAATTTAGAGCCATGCACAAGCACACTGTGGGTGACCACCCAGGTGTGAACCAACGTAAGAAGGGATCGAGTTGTGGTGCCCATACCATATGGAGAAATGCCGCCTCTCTGTATTACCAAGCAATACTAGGTGGTAGATGACTCTCATCAACCAGTGCAATACCACCACTTGGCTTATTGGAGGCTTGAAGTGGTGGAACCCATGTTTAGTCTCCGGAGCTAAGTTCCAGTCAATGCTTCCCCATCTCTTCCATTATGCAGCATGACTGATGACTTTTGAGGTTATGATAAACATCATGGCAAGATCCAATCTTCCTTACATTTTGAGGGCACAGCTCTAAAATGGTGTTCGCAGGCCGGCTGCTAGTTAGTATACTGGACCGAACATATTGGTAACTCTTTAGGAGGTTTCCAGATCAGCTAGTGTATAATCTTGCTACCTCTACTCTGCCAGATAGTTACTGGAGGGAGACCGAGTAGTGTGTATGTGGGGGGGGGCATTGTCAGGGCCATGTTATGTCAAGGATCTGCATATATCCTTACCATGTGTACACCATATCCAAAAATTTAATTACTTCATACAGCATGTCCACCCCACTTTTTCTTACTATTGAATACACCATGAATTGTCAAACTAATAGAGTAAGATTATCTGAGAAAAGATCTATACTTCTGAAACACTTCCTAGGTCATTTCACAAATATACGTCGCGGTCTCAATTCTAATCTCAACAATGTCTATTTCCACTTGCAGTCTGCCAAACCCCGTGTACTTTTTCTGACAGAATCTCAGTTATCAGTTGATTCAACTACTGCTCATCTCAGTTGTCCAAATTATTCGCTGTATGATTCCTTTCACCTAAAAGATGGTACTTGTGCATTTGTTTGTTCCGATATTCCCTGTAAGAGACTTGGTAATTTGGAATCTCCTTTCGATCTCCTCTGGTTTAAAATCTCTCTACCTCATTCTGTCAAATTCATCTGTTTTCTCTACCGTTCTCCCAACTCCACTAATCACTTGGAGCTCTTTGACTTCCTCTCTCTTTGCAACTTGACTTTCTATAGTCCAACTTTCCTAACAGTAAGGTAATTTTCCTTGGTGATTTTAATGTTCACAACTCCAATTGGCTTCCATTTTCTAGTCACACTGACCCAGCTGGTCCAGATGCTGAGGCTTTTGCAATTACTAATGACCTTGCATAGATTGTTCATTTACCTACAAGAATACCGGACAATCCTAACCATACAGCTAACACACTTGATCTTTTTCTCACAAACAACCATTGTAAGTACATGGTCGAAGTGAGTGGTCCTTTAGGCACCTCAGGTCACAACTTCGTGATTGTCTCTTCTCCAATGGAGCCTTTTATCTCATGGCTTCCCAACCTCGTATTGTTTGGCATTACAAGAATGCAAAATGGGATGACCTACGAGATTTCTTTTCTTCTTTTCCTTGGTTGGATTACTGTTCCAAAACTTCTGATGTCAACTTTTGCTCAGATTGTCTCAGTGAAATTATTCTTGTAGAAATGGAATCCTTTATCCCACAATCTACTTTAAAATCTTATCCTTCATCTAAACCATGGTTTTCCAATAAATGTGGTAAGGCTGTTCAAGAGGAGAACGTTGCATATCGTAACTGGATTGTTTCCAATTCTTCAGTTTCATTTTATACCTACACCAAAGCTTGCAACAATTGCAAAGCAGTTATTAATCAGTCCAAACTAGATTTTGAGCAGGCTAAGAGTAGAAAACTTGTTTCTTGCCCTAATGGTAGCCAAACATTCTGATTTCTTGCCAAAGCTATTGTCTGCAACTTTTACCCATCTCTGCTTCCACCTCTGTCCAAACCAGATGGTTGTTGTCACTTCAGCCAAGGATAAAGCTGACCTGCTAGCATCCCATTTTACTTCCAAATGTATTAATGATCTTGGTAAAACACCTCCCACCATTCCTAACACACTCCATTCAACGCCTCCTGTAGTTTTCCATCAAAAGGATGTGAGAAGGATTTTGACGAATCTTGATGATAAGAAAGCTCCAGGTCCTGATAGTATTTCTCCACTTGTTCTCGAAACCTGTGCTCCTGAACTTACTCCTGTTCCTTGCCGCCTTTTTTCACTTTCTTATTCCAAAGGTGTTTTTCCCTCCACTTGGAAATTTGCTCATATCCAGCAAGTTCCTAAAAAAGGTGACAAATCCCTCCCATTCAATTATCATCCCATTGTAATTACTTTTATTCTTTCAAAAGTAATGGAGAAATCAATTAACCGCCAACTCTTAAACTACCTATAAACCTTCTGTCTGATTAATGATCGCTAGTATGGATTTCGTCAGTGTCGATCCACTGGTGATATTCTGGCTTATGTTACCCATTTATGGACAAATTCAATGGAAAAGTTTGGTGAAACACAAGCAGTTGCTCTTAACATCTCAAAGGCTTTTGATCACGTTTGGCATAAAAGTCTTCTAAACAAGCTTCCATCTTATGGATTGCCAACTATTTTTTTGTAATTGGTTATTCAGTTTTCTCTCTGATCGCTCACTGAAGGTGATGGTAGATGGCTCTTTGTCGTCTAAGTTCTCCACTAATGCTGGTCTCCCCAAGGTTCAGTTCTTTCCCTCACTCTTTTCCTTTTGTATATTAATGGCTTCTTCAATTGATTGGTTTTGGAATCCATAGTTTTGCCGATGATAGCATATTGCATTCTACTTTCCATTTTGAGAAACCTTGCCCTATTCAATCAGTTTCAACTTCTCGAATATCCGCTACCAATTCCTTAAATGCTGATCTCCAGGTAATCCTGCAGTGGGGCAATGACAACTTAGTTGATTTCAATCCTTCTAAAACTCAGTCTTGTTTTGTATCTCACAAAAAGGATTCTTCTGCTCCTATGCTTATCTTTGGTGACACTCCGATTTCTAAGTAAAATGATATATCTCTTTTTGGGATTACCCTGACTTCTAATCTCTCTTAGTACAAGCACATTACAAATACTGCTTCCTCTGCATCTAAAAAACTTGATTTTCTCTTTCGCTCTCGGCGTTACTTTTCTTCCAAACAGCTGTTCATTCTGTACAAATTTCAAATCCGCCCTACCATGGAATATTGTTCCCACATCTCGGGTGGTGCCCCCAAAACCTCTCTCAAGCTTCTAGATTCCATTCAGAAGAGGGCAGTTAGGTTAATTAATGACTCCTCTCTAACAGAGTCTCTCCACTCACTGTCTCATAGACGTTCTGTTTCTGCTGCATGCCTTTTCTACAGATACTTCCATGGGCACTGTTCTTCTGAATTGTCTTCTAATTCCCACTCTCTCTTTCAAAACAGTCTGGACACATGCCGCCACCAGCCAACATCCATTTACTATCCAACTTCAAACTCACACAACTGATTTTTCATCTTCCCTGTTTATTCATTCAACTACCGTTTTCTGGAACAGCCTTCCTTGGTACGTATTTCCTGAAAAATACAGTCTACAGAAGTTCAAGTCTAATCTCAACAAATATCTTCTTTCATCTTCTCAACCTCCCTCCTAAGCATGGTACTAAGTACTATAGTTTCTAATACCTCTCGTGTTTGGGGTTTTCATAAAAAAAAAAAAAAAAGGGATCCTGAAACTTTCATCTCTAGAATTGTTACAGGTGGTGAAACATAGGGCGATCACTGGGATCCTGAGACCAGGCAAGAATCAATTCAATGGAAGCACAAGGGTTCTCCCCTGCCCAAAATATTTCAGACAACTTTCATCTGACAAGATTATGGCCACCAGTTTTTGGGATACTGAGGTAATTTTGTACATTCGCTACTTAGAACATAAGCAGAGTCACTGGGGAGTCATATGCATCCCTACTGTACCACCATAAATAAAAAATGTCATAAATGTCATGTGTCATAAATAAAAAATGCTGTGGAAAACTTTCCAGAGGTGTGCTGCTTTTTCAGGACAATGCACCAGTGCACTGGTCACATGCAGTTGCTGCTGTTTTGAAAGACTGTGACTGTGTGCAGAACTTTCATATCCACCTTACAGTTCAGATCTGGCCCCCTGTGACTATTTTCTGTTTTGACACCTGAAGAAAAATGTACGTGGATGTTGCTTTGCTGATGATAATGAACTGAAGTCTGTGGTTTCTGCGTTCTTTGATGGTTGGGACAAAGAATTTTATTTGTCTGGTATTTCCTTATTGCTAACAAAATAGAACAAGTGTATTGAAATTCAGGAGAGTTACATTGAAAAATAAAAAGATATTTCCTCCACAGGTAGTAGATAATTTATTGAATGCCTCTCTTACCTAAAAGAAGGGAGCAAGAAACTGTACACTCAGACAGTCACTCTCGCACGCGCTCTCACTCACTCACTCACTCACTCACTCACTCTCTCTCTCTCTCTCTCTCTCTCTCTCACACACACACACACACACACACACACACACACACTTGTTCACCTGATGTACATGGATGAAATCAAACTCTATGCAGTAACCGAGAACAACTCCAACAGCTACTCTTCCTCACTGAAGGGTTCAGCACTGACATCAGGATGCAATTTGACCTAGGCAAATGCAAGGCTCGTGGAACACAAGAAGATCAAGGCCTGCCTGACTGTGAAATATCATCAGAGACTGAGAAGCTTGTTAAATTCAAAGCTGAATGGTAGGAACATAATCTGAGCCATAAACACCTACACAATCCTAATATTAACATACTCCTTCAGGGTCATGGATTGGACCAACACTGAGCTGGAAAAGATTATGAGACTGACTGGGATAATGATGACTAAGAGCTGCCAACACCACTCAAAGTCTGCCATCGAGAGATTGGCCATAGCCCAAAAAAAGGAGAGAGAGAGAGGGTTTGAGAGACCTTACTGAAAACAGAAGGAAATTAAGAATCTGAGGGATTACTTCAAGGAAAACACAGCAACAATATAAAAGCCATAAGGAAGATAGATAAACGGCAACACACACACACACACACACACACACACACACACACACACACACTGCTTAACCTGAAGGAGCTCCCACTCACACAGACAGAAGAAAAAAAGACAGAAAAATGGGTGAAGGCACTCCATGGCAGACACTACAATGACCTGCATCGACTACATAAATAAGATGCCTTGGAATGCATGCCCCACAAGCAGAAGGCTCTTCCCTGAAACAAAAGGGTCCATGTTCACCAGCCAAGACCAGGTAATCAACACCAGGAACTACAGGAAATACATCACCAAGGTCCCAGGAGTGAGAGATGACACATATTGATGCTGCCACCTGGTCCCAGAAACAATACAGCACATTACTGAGGGGTACATAGATATCACCCAGATGGAGTACACTCATAGACATGACCAGGTCACCGGGATAATACATTAGAAGCTAGTGCAAAAATAGCAGTTGATCAGAGAAAGTGTACCATATTACTAGTATGAACCCAAAGCTGTACTAGAGACCCATACTCACAAACTACACTGGGACCATGCCATAATAACAGTCAAGATGATCCCGCACAACAGACTAGACATAACCCTTATTGACAAGTAGGAAATGGCTACTAACCTCTGACAAAGCAGTGCAAAACCAGCAACCTCCAGAAAAAACTACAAGGAAAAAATCAGGAAGTACACAGACTTAAGACAGGAAGTCAAAGAAATCTGGCATATGGAATAAGTAATCCCAATCACTGTCAACCACCAGCATGGTACCAAAGCACCTCCATAAGATCTAGCAGCAGTAGGCTTCCCAGACAAAATCACTTACATAGAACTCAAGAAAGCCACAATGCTGAACACTTGTAGGTAGTATTAGTAGCAGCAAATGATGCAAAAAAGCAAGCTTATACTCCCATTTCATCTATCCATCCCTTCCAATAGTTTGTCTAGTTCTTCCTTGAGTTTATTGACACTACTGTACCCACTTCCACAACAATGGATGGAAGCTTGTTCCATCGATCAACCACCCATTGGCTAAAGGCAAACTTCCAAGCATTTATTCTGCAACCACCGATCCTCAATTAATCCCATCAGCACTGAGTTTGTTCAAGTCATTCAAAATCTTAAACACTTCAATCAAATCACTTCGTAGGCGCCTAGTCTACAGATGATACGTTTTGCAAAACTAAAACCTTTCTTCGTAATATCACCCCTTTGTTTACCTTACCAATCTCATCGTCCTTCTCTGTACTCATTCCAGTAACCCTACATACTTTCTAAAATGAGGCCTCCAGACCTATATGTAGTACTCAAAGTGTGGCTTGACCACTGTCTTATACAATGGGTTCATCACCTCCTTAGACCGGATAGCAAAATTCCTGTATATCATCGAGAGAACCCCATGAGATATCCTGGCAGCCTGTCTGCACCGCTCAGGAACTTCATATCTGACTGCACAAGTACTCATAAGTCCATTTCATTTCCACCATCTTGAGTGTAGTACCATACAGTTTTACGTTACTCTGGGATTACTGCTATCCATATGCAGTATCATTATTTGTCAATGTCAAACTTCAATTTCCATTTCTCAGCCAATCTGCCTAATTTTTCTCAATCTTGTTGCAGCAGCATAGCTTCATTACTGTCATCAACCACCCTGTCAACCTTTGTATCATCTGCAAACTTATACATTAAACCTTCATCAATATCATTGACAAATAGAGAAAACAACAATGGGCCCAGCACCAAACCTTCTGGGACTCCACTAATAACATTAGTTCACAAAAAGTAGTGTCCATTGATAACCACGCTCCATCTTCTCTCACTCAACTATCCCTTTATCCATAGCAATAACTTGCCCTTAATGCCACAATGCCCCAATTTGTACAGCAGTCTTTTATGGGCAACAATATCAAAAGCCTTCCTGAAATCCAAGTAAATGATAAAATTATTTCTTGCCAACAGTTCCTTTGTTACTACATCATAGTATCCAATAAAATTGGTCAGATGACCTTTTCTTAATATATCCATGTTGTAACTGCAATTCTGTCTGGGTCTGCCTTACTTCTTTAATTAGCTATTCCATTATTTTTCCTGAAACAGAAGTTAAGCTAACAGATCTGTAATTACTCATGTCACCCTTCGATCTCCCTTTGTGGACTGGGGATATATTCACATATCTCCAGTCCACATGAACTTTCCCTGAATCTAAATATGCTGAGAGTTTGCTTACTTCCTTTGCTGCTTCTCTTAATATAATTGGACAGATCCTGTCCACCCCACGCATTTTTCATGTTTGATTTCAACAATTTCTCTTCCATTTTTTCTGTTCTTTACTTATGTAAACTCTAGAAGGAAGGGGATGAATCAGATTGGTCCATTTGATATCGATGGTTCAACTGTTAATGATCCTGCTCAGGTAGCTAACAAACTAAATGAATATTTGGCATCGACAATCACACGAGGAGTTATTCAGTGAGGGAAATGCCAGAGGTGTATTCAACTCTATCAGTAAGCTAGATAATCTTGTAATAACTGAGAGTAAAGTGGAGGAGAAATTGTTGAAGATAAACACAAGAAAGGCACCTAGGGTGGATGGGATCTATCCAGTTATATTAAAGGAGGCAGCAAAGGAAGGAAGTAAGCAAACCCTTAGCCATAATTATGAGAGCTTCCTTGGACTCAGGGGAGGTACCCGTAGACTGGAGATGTGCAAATGTGACCCCAATTCACAAAGGAGGATCAAGGCTGACACAAGTAATTATAGACCTGTGAGTTTAACTTCTGTTCCAGGAAAATTAATGGAAGCACTGGTTAGTATTAGTAATGGCCGCATGGTGCAAGAAAGCCTATGACTTATGCTGCACCAGCCAAAAAAAAAAAAATAATAATAATAAAAATAATAAATAATAGTAATTAATAAAAAAAAAGGAAATTAAACCTATCATCCTATGCGCTTCCCTTATCCGAAGGTACTATCCAGATGACCTTTGAATTTCCCCAAACTGTCGGCCTCTACCACCCAAGAAGGCAACTTATTCCAGTAATTTATAACTCGCTGGCTAAAATAAAACTTCCTGCAGTCCACTCTAAACATTTCCCACTGTAACTTGAATTTATGTCCCCTAGTTCTAGCATCATTTATAATCTTGAAAATTTTGTCCTCATTCATTTTACTGATGCCTCTCAGAGCCTTAAACACCTCAATCAAATCTCCTCTAAGGTGTCTAGTTTCCAAACTCTACAACCCACATATTCGAAGTCTTTCTTCATAAGGACACCCTTTTGCCGATCTCACCAGGCGAGTTACCCGTCTTTGCACCCTTTCAAGAAGCTCGATGTCTTTCTTTAGGTGCGGTCTCCATACTTGAACACAGTATTCCAAGTGTGGTCTAACATAAGCCTTATATAATGGTTGGTTGGTTGGTTGGTTTAATGGAAGTTTATTAGCACAAGGGCAACTAAGGCCAAATTGTGCCTGTCACAGTAATTCGGCAAATGATATATATATATTTTATTATTATTATTTTTTTTCCAGTCATATGTCAGATAAGTTCATATAAATGAATTTGTTTTAAAAAATTAAATAAATCGGATAAATTTGCGTTATCATTGAGAATATGGTTCATCTCTAATGAATTGTTTTGAGTTAAGACCGTTTTAAAATTTGTTAGTCGAGCAGCATGATTGTAGGGACACTCGAGGAGAATGTGTTTCACTGTAAGTAGGGTTGAACAATGACGACAGTGAGGAGGTTCATCCCCTGTCAACAAATGGAAGTGGGTCAGATGGGAATGGCCAATGCGCGTCCTTGCGAGGACAACCTCTTCTCGTTTGTTTAATCGGAAACTAGATTTCCAGTATTGTGGCTTTTGCTTTATTTGGAAAAGTTTGTTTTGGGTCTGTTGCTGCCATTCTGATGTCCATTGGTCAATACATAACTGTTTTATGAGGAGTTTACAGTCCATATAAGGAATCGAGGTAAGTGAAGACACTGGGTTGATCGGATTTTTTGCTGCTTGATCTGCTTTTTCATTTCCCTGGATTCCAGCATGCCCGGGAATCCAGCAGAATCTTACGTCTGTGTTATGCTCTGTTAGATTAATTAACTCTGCTCTGATTTCTTTCAGGATTGGGTGAGAGTTCGGACATTTATGTTGTAAAGAGGTTACTGCACTCAAGGAATCGGTATAGATTATAATCTCTTCATTAGACCTGTTTTTGACGTGTTCGATAGCCATTTTTATTGCATGAAGTTCAGCGGTGTAAATACTGCAACTTGGGAGAAGTTTTTGAGAGATTGAACAAGTGGGAAGAACTACTGCAGCGCCCACATCTGTATCAGATTTGGATCCATCAGTAAATATTTGCAGGCAGTGTTTGTTTGCTGATGCATGCGCTAAATGTAGCTGCTGTATATTTTCATTGTTCAGCGCCTGTTTTCCCCATTTTCGAAAAACGTCATCACATAAAGTTTTAAAAGTGGACCATGGAGGCTCTATTTCTCTGGTATCTTGGTGGATATTGTCAAGTGGGACACTCCAATACTGAGCAACATACTTCAATCTGATTCCAGCAGGTTTATTTTCATTTGGTTTGTTCCTGTAGAGATTTATGAAAGACGGGTTAAAGAGGTAAGGACAGATAGGATGTGAGGGCATACTCCGAAGCTTTGCAGCGTACGTAAGCAGCAGCATCTGTCTCCTTAAGGATAATGGAGGTTCATGTGCGTCAATGTATAGACTATGCACGGGAGATGTTCGGAAGGCACCTAGAGCTATTCTAAGTGCATTATGTTGAATGGTATTTAGGGACTGTAATGCTGACTTTCTAGCTGAGTCATATACGGGTGCACCATAGTCTAGTCTGGATCGGATTATGGTTTTATATAAGTGAAGAAGGGAGTATCGGTCAGCTCCCCATGATATTGCAGAAAGAACTTTAAGGATATTCATTTTTTTTAAACAAATAGTTCGTACATGCTGTATGTGTTTCAGAAAGTTTAATTTCTTGTCCAATATTAAACCTAGGAATTTAATATTGTCATTGACTGGAATAGCATGATTTCCCAGGCGCAATTCAGGATCAGGGTGCAGTTTTCGTTTCTTGCAGAAGTGTATAGCAAACGTTTTCTGAGGAGATAGTCGGTAGCCATTTTGTAACATCCATGATTGCGTTTTGTTTATTGACAGTTGGAGTTTCCTTTCAATGGAGAACATATTTTGCGAGTGACTGGATATAGTGAGATCGTCAGCATAAAGGTAAGTTTCTACTGAATTCGGGATGGCTGTTGTTAGAGTGTGTATTCTAACTGTGAAGAGTGTGGCACTGAGGACTGACCCTTGTGGGACTCCTTCCTCCTGTATGCAGATTTTCGAGAGTGAACTTTGAAAACGAACCTGAAAGGTTCGATATTCGAGAAAGCTCTGAATTAATGATGGTAAATGTCCCCTTAGTCCTAGGGCATGTAAGTCACGAAGGATGCCATGACGCCATGTGGTTTCAAAAGCTTTCTCTATATCTAAGCTCACCATGACCAAATGTTCGTTCTTTATGAATGCATTTCGCACATTTGCCTCAGCCTTAATCATAAGGTCTAGGGTAGACCTGTTTTTACGAATCCAAACCGATCATTGTTCATAGTAGTTTGAGTTTCAAGATACCAGGTAAAGCGACTGTGTACCATTTTTTCCAGAGTCTTGCCCAGGCAGCTAGTAAGTGAGATTGGTCTATAATTATGCGGATCTGATTGGTCTTTTCCTGGTTTTGGAATGGGTAGAACAACAGAATGTCTCCAAGAAATTGGAAAATAATTTGCAACAAATATTCGGTTGAAAAGTTTTAGGAGAGAGTAACGAGTTCCCTCATTTAGATTCTTTAACATTAGGTAGTATATGCTGTCTGGACCAGGTGCACTATTGGCTGAATATTTTAAGGATTCTTCTAATTCATACATGGTTAGTGGTTTATTATAAGAGAGGGCTGACTTCGTTCCGAAATTTATTTTATATTTTTCAGTTATTGTTTTGGCTTTTAGGAAAGTTGGATCATATGCGGTTGAGGCAGAATGGTGAGCAAAAGATTCTGCGAGGATGTTTGCGATATCCTCTGGAAGGGTTATCTCTTGTCCTTTATAGATGATGATTGGGGAAGGAATTGATGGAAACTTACCAGTAAGGCATCTTATTTTCCGCCAGATTAGTCCTGCACTTGTGTCTTTAGTGACAGATGAAGCAAAACGAATCCAAGATTCCTTTTTAGCTTTTCGCCGGGTGTAGCGAGCATGGGTTTTTAGTTTCTTGTATATAATGAGATTAGCAGTGGTTGGATTCTTTCGAAACTGATTCCATGCCTTGTTCTTCTCTCTCTTAGCAGTGTTACATGCTGAATTCCACCAATAGTTTTTGTGTTTCGATCCTTTATTTGAAGTTTGAGGAATGGTAGTAGCAGCAGCTGTCAACATTTGTTCTGTGATATGTTTAACGGCGTTATCTATGGAGTGATGTTGGATTATATCATCCTCTAGAGTAATACTAGATGCATATTTATTCCAGTCAGCTTTTGAGAATTTCCATTTAGATCGGTTGCTTACTGGTAAGTTTGTTCTTGTGCAGAGCTTACAGATTATAGGAAAATGATCACTATTTAATGGGTTCTCTGAGACTCTCCAATCGAAGTCTGGAAATAATGTGGGTGAGCATATCGACAGGTCTATAGCAGAGGTTGAGCCTGTTGGGAAATGGACATAGGTGTGGGAGCCTGTGTTAAGCAGAGTGAGATTATTCTTTACTAGAAAAGCCTCTATTGTGCGTCCCCGATTGTCTGTCTGCGAAGATCCCCATAACTGGTGATGCGCATTAAAATCGCCCAACAGGCAGAACGGAGAGGGTAGTTGTAGGATAAGATCATTTAGTTCAGTTATCGAGCAGTTCTGATTTGGTGAGATATATATTGATACAAGTGTAAGCGTTTTACCAAGAGCAAGGCGTACTGCAACAACTTCTAAAGTGGTTTGTAGGGGTATACGTCTGGAAGGGATTTTACTATCAATCAGTATAGCTACACCACCATGTGGAGAGATCCTGTCATGCCTGAAGATTGTATAATTTTTAACTGACAGTGTCACTTGCGGAGAAAGATTTGTTTCTTGTAGACAGATGCCTACTGGATGATGCTGATTTATCAAATTATGAACATCGTCTATGTTGCTACGGAGGCCTTTACAATTCCATTGAATTAACTGATCCATTATTTTGTTTTTGAAGTAGGTGTTTCTGACTGTTTTTTGGATCCAATCTGTTTATGGCATTCCAATTTTATTTTATCTTTTCTCGGAAAAGTGGGTCGTGCAGTGTCCATGTCTTCTTCAGCATGTATTTCTAAAACTGTTTCATCGTTATGAATTTTGTCATCAATTTCCATATCTGCGGTTTGAATCTTTTGAGGTTTAATATTTCTCCTACTCTCAGTATCTGAGTGTGATGGAGTAATAGTTGGTGGTACAGTGACTGGGGTATTATTTGCTTGACCTTTTACCTGTTCTTTAGGGGACTCCAGCGGACTCGCTAGGATGGCTTGTGCCCAGTCGGAAATGGATGTAGCTGGTGGTATGGACACTTCAGTTTGAGTTCCTTCCGATTTGTGTTTTTGTGTTGCGGCTGCATATGTGAGTTTGGGTAGTGAGAGTAAAACTTGTTTCCTTGCTTCTTGGTAAGTCACTTTGTTTTCTATTTTGTACTTTTGAATCTTCTTTCCAGTTTTCCAGGTTTCACAAATTTTCGAGTAAGCTGGATGGTTACCTTTACAGTTTGGACATACTGATGTTTGTGCTGGGCAGTCTGTTTGTGTGTGTTCCTTAGATCCACAGTTGGGGCACACTGAAACCCCTCTACACACTGTTTGAGCATGGCCAAATTTTTGGCACTTGAAGCACCTGAGAGGATTGGGGATATAAGGTCGAATATGGCAGTTCAGATATCCAGCCTTAACTGTAGTTGGAAGGATTGGTGTCGAAAAGGTCAGTATAACACTGCGAGTGGGAACTAATTCACCGTCTTTCTTGATTTTAATTCGCTTTGCCTGTACAACTTTTTGGTCTTGTAGCTCTTGGACTAATTCCTCTTCGCTAACATTTATTAAGTCCCATTCAGACAGCACTCCTTTGGATGAATTTAAGGTGGAATGTGGAGTTACTGTGACAGGAATATTCGCGAATTTTGAAATTCTTTGCAGGGCTTCAGAGTGCCTGCTATTCATTGTCTCTATAAGTAGATCTCCAGAGCGGAGTCTTTTCACCATTTTAGGTGGCCCAGCAGCATTCTCGAGACATTTCTGGATAAGAAATGGAGAAAGTGCACCTACTTGTTGACTTGTTTGAGAATGTATAATAAGAAACAGTGGTGTTTCCTTTTTGGATCCTTCTGTTCTTTGTCTCTTGGGATGGGAATTGTCAAAGTCAGTTTGGTCTGTCCTTGAATAAGTTGAGGCATGAGGCTCAACAGATGGATTACGGACTTCGTGATCCATGTTTGCTCCTTTTAGCCCTTGGCAGAGAACCTTTTCTGCCAAGGTTACCGGCCCCGCCACGGGGAGGCAGGAGCAGTGCCGCTAGAGTGACCAAGCGGTATAAGTCAGTTTGTTAGTTTTAAGGAAAAGAAAAGAAAGGTGGTTTTCCTTTCTTAAACTTACTTACAGATCGTAAGAATAAGTTAATGGTAAATTACCTTAAACGTAAGAAAAACTTTTGAAAATTAACAAGATCTGTCACACTGAGAAGACGCTCTGTAAATCGCTCAAAGAATCGCTCGATCACAATAACGCTTGGCACCCGGGGCCCTTATATAATGGGATTATCACGTCCCTATCTCTACTTGCAAAAGTTCGATAGATCATCGATAGGACACCATGGGCCTTCCTTGCAACCTGTTTACAATGACCCTATCATAACACCCAAGTACCTTTCCTCCAGTAATGGGTTTAGCTGAAGTCCACCAAGTGAATAAGTTATTTTGGGATTACTGTTTCGCAGGTGTAATACCTTACGCGTTGTTGGATTAAAGCATAGTTGCCATTTTTCTGACCATTCCTGAAGTCTATCTAGGTCTCTCTGAAGAAGCTCAGCTTGACAGTGATCATTAACTACTCTACCAATTTTAACATCATCTGCAAATTTAGACATCACGCCCTCTATCCCTTCATCAATGTCATTTATGAAAATTAAAAACAACAGTGGTCCTAATACTGATCCTTGGGGAACCCCACTTCTTACATCAACCCAATATAAGGAATAGCCATTTATCACAACCGTCTGCCTCCTGCCCTGAAGCCATCCTTCTATCCATCTAAGGATTTTCCCAGTAATTCCAACCTATTCCAGCTTATAAAGCAACTGCTCATGTGGGACTGAGTCAAAAGCTTTGCTGAAATCTAAATAAACAATGTCAAAATTATTCCCTAAATCTTTGGACTCAGGGGAGGCACCCATAGACTGGAGATGTGCAAATGTGACCCCAATTCACAAAGGAGGATCAAAGGCTGACACAAGTAATTATAGACCTGTGAGTTTAACTTCTGTTCCAGGAAAATTAATGGAGGCACTGGTTAAAGAAGCACTGCAGGATCATTTAGACAAGACTTCAGTTATAGCTCAGACACAGCATGGTTTTGTTAAGGGGAAGTCTTGCCTGACCAATTTGATTGGATACTATGATGCAGTCACAAAAGAACTGGATGCAGGGAAAAACTTTGATATTATATACTTGGATCTTAGAAAGGCTTTTGATACTGTTGCACATGGAAGACTGCTGCACAAATTTGAGCAGTGTAGCATTGGAGGCAAATTGCTGCTATGGTTAAAGGGGTGGTTGAGGGGGAGAAGACAGAGAGTGGTAATCAATGGACACTGCTCATCGCGGACTAATGTTATTAGTGGAGTCCCTCAGGGTTCAGTGTTGGGTACATTATTGTTTTCTGTGTTTATAAATAATATTGATGATGGTATATCAAGCTTAATGTCCAAGTTTGCAGACGATACAAAGGTTGGCAGGGTTGTTAAGTACACTACTAACACTATGCTGCTGCAACAGGATCTGGAAAGGTTGAGCAGATGGGCTGAGAGGTGACAAATGAAGCTTAACATTGATGAATGTAAAGTACTACATAATATCGGTGTTTTGATACACCATAGACACTCTTAAAAAAACTACAAAGTAGTTGTTGTGGGCATCATTTGCTCTTTCTCACATTGTGCTCTGCCTTCACGACGAGTTGCCATGATACTGCACTACCTCAAATAAGTAACGCTTCACTAATAGAGAAGGCTATTGTTACTTATTCTCAGTGAGTACCACTACCCAGACATGTTTCAAGGCTATTTATTGGCCTATCATCAGTGGGTGGGCAGGTACCCTAGTATTGCAGACATGACGACCCAGTTATGAAGTTAATCGCACAATATGAGAGATGCCAAAAGGTGTATAAGATAATGTATTATCTTATACACCTATCCTTTTTGCACAATATATATTTCCTGTTTCCCTGAGAAGAGAGTCACTGACAATAACTACCTCCTGTGGGACCAGTACGTTCTACCTTGGGATAGTCAGATAGTTTCTCGACCAATAATAGTAACCAGACATAAGAAGCACCCCATGCACTTGGTGCCAATACCCTTCACAGGATGGGAAAAAAGAGGATTATTATTATTATTATCTCTCTCTCTCATCTTCTATTAGAAGAAGAAAGAGGTAATAATAATAACAAGCAATGCAGGTTTTATGTTATTTCTGAAAAAAGAAATCACTGAAAATGCAAGCTCAAACAAATATCTTCATAAAAATTCAACTGCAAATATCAGAATACAAACTAAAATAAAACAACAAATATTAATTTTTAAAATCCAATAAGGATAGGTTCATTAAAAATGGGACTGATGAAGAGCAAAATTTAATACAGATAAAGCAGCTTTATTTGCAATTATTTTCAAGATCAAAGTCATAAAACTTACATTATCAGACATGATAATGTCACTACAATTATGCTTAGCTGCCAACAGATGTTAAATACTGCATAAAATTAAAAAGTTATAAAGAAGGAGTACACAGAGTTTTTTTTTTTTTTTTTATGTAAACCCCAAACATGAGAGGTATTGGAACCTATAGTACTTAGTACCGTGCTTGGGTTGGAGGTTGAGAAGACGAAAGAAGATATTTGTTGACATTAGACTTGAACTTCTGTAGACTGTAATTTTCAGGAAATACATACGAAGGAAGGTTGTTCCAAAAAACGGCAGTTGAATGAATAAACAAGGAAGATGAAAAGTTGGTTCTGTGAGTTTGAAGTTGGACAGTAAATGGATGTTGGCTGGTGGTGGCACATGTTTGGACTGTTTTGAAAGGGAGAGTGGAAATTATAGAAGCCAATTCAGAAGAACAGTGCCCGCGGAAGTATTTGTAGTAGAGGCATGCAGCAGAAACAGTACGTCTATGAGACAGTGAGTGGAGAGACTCTGTTAGAGATGAACCATTAATTAACCTAACTGCCCTCTTCTGAACAGAATCAAGAAGCCTGAGAGAGGTTTTGGGGGCACCACCCCAGATGTGACAACAATATTCCATGGTAGGGCGGATTTCCGATTTGTACAGAGTGAACAACTTTTTGGAAGAAAAGTAATGCCGAGAGCGAAAGAGAAAACCAAGTTTTTTAGATGCAGATGAAGCAATATTTGTAATGTGCTTGTGCTGTTGTTGTTATTTGGTTTTTAGGAGCATTAGCAACTAAGGCCATATTGCTCCGGGGATATGTGGTGGTCCTTCTCTGACCTTTCCGCAACTTCCGTATTTGGTGGTCACGGGCTCGAACCCCTGTCTAATCAAGAAGCGTGTGCTATGCACTGCTGCTCCTGCCCATATGGCTACGGAGACACCTGTACTTGTGTCAAGAGAGATTAGAAGTCAGGGTAATCCCCAAAAGAGATATATCATTTTGCCTAGAAATCAGAGTGTCACCAAAGATAAGCATAGGAGCAGAAGGATCCTTTTTTGCGAGATATAAGACAAGACTGAGTTTTAGAAGGATTGAAATCAACTAAGTTGTCTTTGCCCCACTGAATTACCTGGAGATCGGCATTTAAGGAATTAATAGCAGATTTTCGAGAAGTTGAAGCGATTGAGCAGGACAAGGTTTCTCAAAATGGAAAGTGGAATGCAATGTGCTATCATTGGCATAACTATGGATAGGATTTCCAGTCAATGGAAGAAGGTCATTAATATACAAGAGGAAAAGAGTGGGGGAAAGAACTGAACCTTGGGGGACACCAGCATTAGTGGAGAAGTAAGAAGACAGAGAGCCATCTGCCATCACCCTCAGTGAGCGATCAGAGAGAAAACTGGATAACCAATTACAAAAACAGTTGGCAAACCATAAGATGGAAGCTTGTTTAGAAGAACTTTATGCCAAACACGATCGAAAGCCTTTGAGATGACAGTCCACACCTGACCTGTGTGACTTCTGTGTATTTTTGATGATTAAATATGAGTTTCAACCACATAAATTTGCCCGTGGCACAGGAGTGAAGAAAGTCACCATGG
Organism: Mastigoproctus giganteus; assembly: GCF_048544385.1. Taxonomy (NCBI): domain Eukaryota; kingdom Metazoa; phylum Arthropoda; class Arachnida; order Uropygi; family Thelyphonidae; genus Mastigoproctus; species Mastigoproctus giganteus. Next base: position 46,107,935 of record NC_143588.1, read on the forward strand.
ATACTCTATGCAAGGTATCTAAAATGACCTATTGGATGTCTCTGAGTTGTAGGCAGAATTCTTCAAAAAATATATAGAGTGCGAAGGATCTTACTTTGAAAAGGAAACCATTCCAAAGCTTGAGGATGCATTAAATTGAATCATGAATAATATGAATAATAATTACTTTTTTCAAACACCCTCAAGCAAGCTGTTTGCTTTGAAAAAAGTAAACATAGTGATGATGGGATTCTGTTTAAACCCATCATCAGGTCTGATTAAGAGATTCAGCAAAACCTTGAAATACTGTTTTATTATGTTTTAAGTACTAGTACTATGATGGCTACAAATATAATAAAATTACTTAACACTAATTTACCCTCCATAATGGAATAAAACTTTCTTCAACTTAATTCTTTTGCAACAAAGATGATTTTTAATTTCTTTTCCAACTAATTTAGAAATCACTACCTAATATAATACCTTTTCTCCTTGTTCTCCAGGAACACCAGGTAGCCCTATCAAACCTATAGGACCTGGTTCACCAGGTCGTCCTTGGCTACCAACAGATCCAATGGGCCCACTGTCACCACGGTCACCTTTTGGTCCAACTGGTCCATAGTCTCCTCTTCTTCCAGGTAAGCCCTAAGATAAAGCATATATATGAGATGAATAATTTCTCTTTATAGTTACAAATATGGCTTATTATTACAAATATGGCTTATTTGTAATAAAAAAAAAAAAAATGTATAGATTGAATAAGGTTTCTATAAGCACCAACAAATAGTGAAGTCTCTGTCCATTCATCACTGTATTAAAATATAATTGGTGGTAGTGTATGAGAAAATAGAGCTGTAGAATTTGAGGTGCTGTAGGCATGTGTTACTGCATTCATGAGTTAGAAAAAAAATTACCTACTGTCTTAAACCTACTTGTACTGTTACTAACATTCAATGGTCTGTTTTTCCCATTACATCTTACTATGTTTATTTCTATTATGAACATACTTTTTACCTGTCCTTTTTTTTTTTTTTCCTTCTCTGCCACTACAGCATGTCTTCTTTAACTTGTTATTGGATTATTTGAAATGTGATGGATTTTGATGTTGCTACTATTACTTAACTAATGATATAGTGTTTTATATGCATTTTAGCATGCAATAATTTGAAACACATCTACAATGAAATTTGAAGTCTGAATTAGGTCATGATCTTTGAATAGCATGTCTAATTTAAAAATACTGCTAAAACCAACTACAGTCAAACATCATTACAATGAAACTGAAATGGGACTATAATGAAAATTTGCTAGTGTGCAGTATAATAATATTATTATGCACTATATATATATATCACCTTTAAATTTTACATTTCTGTCCACTTCCTCAAGAATTACATAAGGAACTGTGCTGAATTCACATACTTCTAATTTGCACACATAATGCACTTTTTTCATACCACCAAAACCAAAACACACTATAATTGCTAACTACGCAAAACAAGTGATTTTCAAACACAAGTGCTGTACATCTTGTGAGTCACTGCACATACATGCTGAGAGACATAGAGAGAAAATAGCAATGAATATATGCTTCAGAGAATTTTCATCTGAGGATAAAAAAAAATTAACTATTTTTAAGGCATTCACAAGGTAATGAAGTCTTTCTCAACTTTTCACAAGTAATAACAAAGCTGTTTTCATTTTTTCCACCATAATGCAGGTGTGATATGTTGTTCATTATGCATAAGTGTACATATCTGTTAAACACAGAGTATCCATACTTTGGACGTTATTTTCTGTGTAATGATTATAATACAATCAGATGAAAAACTGATGACATTTCTATTTTTTTTAGCATCTCCCCTTATTCAGTAACTTATTAACTTTGTGCAAAAAGCTGTTTTCAATTACAGATATGTAAACTAGTTAGAGGGCACTTGTGTGAACCAGTGATCAGTTTAATATTAGAACAGACAAGAGTGAAAAGAGAGAACAAATGCCCTTTGTATAGGTACATATGAATATATGAACACTTGCAAAATTTTACCTTGTTTGTGTAACACAAAAATTAACAATATGTTATTATGCATGAGAAACTGACTGAATATCTCCATCAGTACAATCATTATCTTTGTCATACTGACAAAATTAATGTGTGAATTGTCTATTCAAAAATGCAAATATCTACCACAATGAAACTAAATGATTCTTAACATTTTAAATTTGAATTGCAAAAATTCTTTATGGTAAGAGTACCTGACTATGAATTAAATGTGTCAGCATTAATCAAAATTTCTCTTGATTAATACTCACATGTTTTTATCTTGTACAACTACTTCAAACTTGTTTAAATTGGAATGATGTACAGATGTCAAGGATGGGAATGCCAGATGTTTATCAAAATCTAACAGGGAGATCAGTGATTTAATAACTGAGAGCAAAGTGGGGGAGAAATTGTTGAAGTTAAACATAAAACAGGCACCTGGGGCAGATGGAATCTCTCTAGATATATATTGAAGGGAGCAGCAAGGGAAGTAAGCATACCCTTGGCCATAATTATGAGAGCATCCTTAGACTGGAGATGTGCAAATGTATCCCTAATTCACAAAGGGACGCAAAAGGGTGACACAAATAATTATAGACCTGTTAGTTTAATTTCTGTTCCAGGTAAAATAATGGAGTCACTGGTTAAAGAGGTGATACAGGATCACCTAGACAAGACTGCAGTAATAGTTCAGACACAGCATGCGTTTGTTAAGGGGAAGTCTTGTCTGACCAATTTGATTGGATACTATGATGTGATCACAAAGGAACTGGATGCAAAAAAATAATTTTGATATCATATACTTGGATTTCAAGAAAGCTTTGATACTGCTGAACATGGAAGACTGCTGTACAAATTGGAGCGGTATGGCATTAAGGGCAAGTTGCTGCAATGGATAAAGGGATGGTTGAGTAGGAGATGGCAGAGACTGGTAATAGATGGACACTGCTCTTCATGGACTAATGTTATCAGCGGAGTCCCCCAGGGTTTGGTGATGGGCCCATTGTTGTTTTGTGTATTTATCAATGATATCGATGACGGTATATCATGCTTAATGCCCAAGTTTGAAGATGATACAAAGGTTAGCAGGGTTGTTAATGACACCAAAGACAGTATGCTACTGCACCAGGATCTAGAAAAGTTAGGCAGATGGGCTGAGAAGTGGCAACTGAAGTTTAACATTGACAAATGCAAAGTACTGCACATGGGTAGAAGTAACCCAAGAGAAATGTACCAACGCTATGGAACTACACTTAGAGAGGTGGAGAATGAAAAGGACCTGGGGGTAATTGTGCAGGCAGATATGAAGTTCTCTGAGCAGTGCAGATGAGCTGCAAGAGTAGCTCATGGTGTCTTGTCAATGATATACAGGAATTTTTCTAGCAGGGATAAGGAGGTGATTATTCCCCTGTATAACGCAATGGTCAGGCCACACCTTGAGTACTGTATACAGGTCTGGAGGCCTCATTTTAGGATGGATGTAGAGTTTTAGAACGAGTACAGAGAAGGGCAACAAGATTAATGAGAGGAATAAAGGGGTGCACTTATGAAGAAAAGCTTAAGTTCTGCAAGTTGCAGCATTTGGAGACTATGCACCTGCGAGGTGATCTGATTGAGGTGTTTAAGGCCTTGAATGGTTTGAGCAGGCTCAATGCTGACGGGATACTTCTGCCTGCTCAGACTAAGAACCTCAGGGGGCATAGATTCAAACTGAGGAAAGACAGTTGTAGAATAGATGTGCAGAAGTTTGCCTTTAACCAATGAGTAGTTGATGCTGGAACAGACTTGCATCTGTTGTTGTGGAAGTTGATAGCTTAAATAAATTTAAGGCTCAACTAGACAAACATTTGGAGTGACTGGATGGGTGAATTGGGAAGGGTTTTTTTTTTTTTTTTTTTTTTCCAGCTGATGCTGTATAAGTTTTCTTTCTTGCATCCTATGCCTCAACTAATGCTAATGATAATTCTTATCCACTGAAACATGGTTCATTGTCCTCTTCCTCATTTTGCAATTATTACACTGGACCTTCATTTTTATTAGTACAATCTTTATAAGAATGACCTGTTTTGGAACAGGGTCCAAAACAGTTCTCTGACAATATTTTGAAATGTGTACAAAACTTAGACACATGAAACATTGTGTTAATGCAAAGATTTCATGTAATTTATATGCCATCCATGGGGCATATAATCTTTCACGCTTTCCAATAACTTTCCAGACCTTCAGCCTGATCCCTCGCACCGAATTAACCTTATCACTATTCCTAGATTTATTTACAGAAACAAGCTCGACATTCTCATTGAATGCCTTCTTAGACAAAACATAGTCTTTACAGTTCCATGCCCACAACTGATCCAGAAACTCTTCTTGGTATACATTAATATCTATGTCAAAAATCACAATCCTTGGTACACTCAGTCTTAAACTCACTTCCTGTATCTTGGCACAGTCTTTGATTTTGAATACATCATCATCCCCCTCAGCCTACACTAGCACACCACAAATTCGTACTATTCTAATGTTTTTTTACTTTCGCATCTTTCAATAAGGGTTTTACTTTGTTGTATGTTAGTACATATTGTATACATTGTTGTATACACTGGCACTAAAGATATTAAGAGTAGGAGACTGGCAGAATTACTTAACAAGTACAGATCACTGTTGAAAAAAAAAGCCGTGAATTAGGGTTGAATTTGAAAGTGTCTGCAATTCTACACAGACATGATAGGAGGCAGTATATGATGAGAGCCTTGTCGATCATTTCAGCACTGGAGAGAATGTGCAAGGTTCATGAGATAGAATTTTTCTAAGCCTGGTCTGTGCTTGTTAATATTTGCTGTTGCTATCAAGGCAGTGTTAGTGGGTCGGAAAACAGCTAGCTTGGAGGGATACATGGACTAGTAGGTTAACAGTAGCTGCTGGCAGAGGTGAAAGTGATTCTTGTACTGCTTCTATCAGAATGAGCAGCAGCCTGGAAAACAAGATGCAGGGGATTTCAGCGACTGCTGGGAGTCATTGCAGTAAAAGTAAACACATGGGCTGTGCTAAGGTAACTAAGAATAGGAACAGGTGCATGTATACTTGCACATACACCAATGCTAGAAGTTTGGTAAATAAATTTGATGAATTTGTGGCGTTGGCCAAAATATCAAAGGCAGATATTGTTGGGATATCAGAGAATGGTCTCACACAGATATAAGGAATGCAGAAATGGAATTTGGGGAGTACAATGTGTATACGAAGGATAGACATGATAGGAAGGGAGGAGGGGTTATGCTATTAGTTAAGAAACACATAAAATCCAAGGATGTACAACTAGTCAACATGGCTGGAGAGTGCAGTGTCGAGTCATTTTGGTGTAACATAAGCACTGGGAAATCGAAATTGAGAGTAGGAGTGTGTTACAGGCCTAATGACTCTGATGAGTATAATAAACAGCTGTACAGGGAAATAGAGTGGGCCAGTAAATCAGGGAGTCTTATAATAGGGGATTTTAATTTCTCAGATATTGATTGGAATTTGTGGGTTGGTCACTCACACACAGTAAGGCTTTTGTGGATTTATTGAATGATTGTTTTCTACAGCAGCATGTTTGGGAGGCAACCAGAGGGAGTAATACTCTTGATCTGATTATCAGTAGTGATTCGTCATGCATTAAGAATCTGCAGATAAAGGAACCACTAGGTGACAGTGATCACAGTGTGCTGAAGTGGAATTTACTCAAAGAGTAAATTCCACTTCAGATAAAAGGGGTAAAAGGAAGGGTTTTTGCTTTTGTAAAGGTGACTACGGAGGTCGGAGACAGTATTTAAATTCTATATGGTGGGACCAACTGCTGATGTTACCAACGGCAAATTCAAAATGGGAAGCATTCAACGAATTAATCTTGGAAGCAACTAGGCTTTTCATGCCAACTAAGAACTACTGTTCTAGGTTTAGGTCCAAATGGGGGTTAGATGAATTAATGAGACTCGTGGCAGAGAATAAAAATGCATGGGATGCATATAAATTATCAGGCAACACAGAAGCCTATGGTAGATATAGTGTAATCAAGTCACAAAGGAAGTTAAGCAAACAAAGGCAGATTATGAGAAATCTTTGGCAAAGGATAAAAGAAAAAGGCTTCTTTACTTATATAAACTCTAAAAGGAAGGGGATGAATCATATTGGTCTGCTTGATGTCGATGGTTTGACTGTAGATGATCCTACTCAGATAGCGGCCAAACTGAATGAGTATTTTGCATTTACATTCACACATGAGGAGTTAGTCAGGGAGGGGAAGGCCAGATGTTTATCAAAAGCTAACAGGGAGTTAAATGATTTTGTAATAACCGAGAGCAAAGTGCAGGAGAAATTGTTAAACATAAGAAAAGAACCAGGGTTAGATGGGATCTATCCAGCTGTATTAAAGGAGGCAGCAAAGGAAGAAAGCAAACCCTTAGTCATAATTATGAGAGCACTGTTGGACTCAAGGGAGGTTCCCACGGACTGGAGATGTGCAAATGTATCTCCAATTCACAAAGGGGGGTCAAAGGGTGACATGAGTAATTACAGACCTCTTAGTTTAATTTGTGTTCCGGGAAAAATAATGGAGTCACTGGTTAAAGAAGCATTGCAGGATCATCTATATAGTGATGCAGTAATAATTCAGACACAGCATGGGTTTACTAAGTGGAAGTCTTGTCTGACCAATCTGATTGGATACTATGATGTGGTCAACAAAGGAACTGGATACAAAAAATAATTTTGCTATCATATACTTGGATTTCAGGAAAGCTGTTGATACTGTTGCACATGGAAGACTACTGTACAAATTGGAGTAGTATGGCATTAAGGGCAAGTAGTTACAATGGATAAAAGGATGTCTGTAGGGGGAGAAGACAGTGTGGTAATCAAATGACATTGCTCTTAGTGGACTAATGTTATTAATGGAATCCCACAAGGTTCGGTGTTGGGTTCAATGTTGTTTTGTATATTTATCAATGATATTGATGAAGGTATATCAAGCTTAATGTCTAAGTTTGCAGATGATAGTAATGTTGGCAGGTTGGTTAATGACAGTATGCTACTGCAACAGGATCTAGAAAAATTGGGCAGATGGGCTGAGAAGTAGTAACTGAAGTTTAGCATTAACAAATGCCAAGTACTGCATATGGGTAGCAGTAACTGCAGAGAAATATACCAACCGTGTGATAGTGGAGAATGAAAGAGATCTGGGTGTCAGATATGAAGTATTCTGAGCAGTGCAAACAGGCTGTTAGAGCAGGTCTGGGGTCTTGTCAATGATATACAGGAATTTTGCTAGCAGGTAAAAGGAGGTGATTATCCCGTTGTACAAAACAATGGTCAGGGCATACCTTGAGTACCACACACAGGTCTGGAATCCTCATTTCAAGAAGGATTCACTGAGGAGAGTTGCTAGACGAGTAGAGAGAAGGGCAACAAGACTGGGAAGGGGAACAATGATAATTGTTCTAATGATATTAAGAGTAGGAGACCGGCAGAATTACTTAACAAGTATAGGTCACTGTTGAACAAAAGCCGAGAATTAGGGTTGAATTTGAAAGTGTCTGCAATTCTGCCCAGACACAATAGGAGGAAGAATATGATGAGAGCCTTGTCAATCAATTCAGCCCTGGCAAGATTGTGCAAGGCTCAAGGGATAGATTTTTTTTCAACCTGGTCGGTACTTGTTAACAGGAGAGACTGCTTCTACAGGGATGGGATACACTTAAATAGAAAGGGTTCAAGAATATTTGCTGATGCTATCGAGGCAATGTTAGGTGGGTCGGAAAACTGATAGCTTGGGGGAATACAAGGACTAATAGTTTAACAGTAGCCGTAGGCAGAGGTGAAGGTGATTCTTGCACAACTTCTATTAGAATAAGTAGCGACCTGGAGCAAGGGGTGTTGGGTGTTTCAGGGACGGATGGCAGTCATCCTGAAATAGGTGGGTATATGGGATGTGTTAGGGTAACTAGGAATAGGAGCATGTATGCTTGAATGTATACCAATGCTAGAAGTATAGTAAATAAATTTGAAGTGTTGGTCAAGACATCAAAGGGCGGATATTGTTGGGATAGCAGAGACGTGGGGTCACACAGATATAAGGAATGCAGAACTAGAATTTGGGGAGTACAATGTGTACAGAAAGGATAGACAGGATAGAAAGGGAGGAGGTGTTATGCTGTTAATTAAGAAAAACATTAAATCAAAAGAAGTGCACCCAGCTGATATAGATGAACAGTGCACTGTTGAGTCAGTTTGTTGTGACATAAACACTGCGAAAGCAAAAATAAGAGTAGGAGTGTGTTATAGGCCTAATGACTCGAATGAGTACAATGAACAATTATGCACAGAAATAGAGTGGGCCAGTAAATCAGAATGTCTTATAATGGAGGATTTTAACTTCCCAGATATTGACTGGAACTTGTGGGTTGGTCACTCACACACTAGTCAGACTTTTGTGGATTTATTGGATGATTCTTTTCTGCAGCAGCATGTTCGAGAGGCAACCAGAGAGAGTAATACTCTTGATCTAGTTATCAGCAGTGATCATTCGTGTATTAAGAATTTGCAGATAAAGGAACCATTAGTTGGCAGTGATCACAGTGTATTGAAGTGGGATTTACTTAAAGATATAATTACCATCAGGGGTAAAGGAAAGGGTTTTTGCTTCCGTAAAGGTGAGTACAGTGATCTCGGAAAGTTTTTAAATTCTGTACAGTGGGATCCACTGACGATGTTACCAACAGTAAATTCTAAATGGGAAGTATTCAAGGAATTAATCGTGGATGCTACTAAAAGTTTCATACTTATTAAGAAATATTGTTCAAGGTTTAGGCCTAAATGGTTATCAAATGAACTAAAGAGACTCGTGACAGAGAAGAAAAATGCATGGGATGCATATAAATTATCAAGTGACTCAGAAGCCTATGGCAGATATAAGCTAGTCTGTAATCAGGTCACAAAGGAGATTAGGCAGGCGAAGGCAGATTATGAGAAATCCTTGGCAAAAGATGCTAAGAAAAACAGCAAGGATTTCTTTACTTTTATATATACTCTAAAAGGAAGGGGATGAATCTGATTGGTCCACTTGACATCGATGGTTCGACTATTGATGATTCTCCTCAGATAGCAAACAAACTGAATGAGTATTTTGCATCTACATTCACACATGAGGAATTATTAAGGTTTGGAAATGGCAGAAGGTTATCAAATTGTAGCAGGATACTTAATGATTTTGTAATAACTGAGAGCAAAGTGGAGGAGAAATTGTTGAAGTTAAACATAAGAAAAGCACCTGGAGTGGATGGGATCTATCCAGTTATATTAAAGGAGGCGGCAAAGCAACTAAGCAAACCATTAGCCATAATTATTAGAGCATCCTTGGACTCAGGGGAGGTTCCCATGGACTGGAGATGTGCAAATGTATCCCCAATTCACAAAGGGGGATCGAAGGGTGACACGAGTAATTACAGACCAGTTAGTTTAACTTCCGTTCCGGGTAAAATAATGGAGTCACTGGTTAAAGATGCATTGCAGGATCATCTAGACTGCAGCAATAATTCAGACACAGCATGGGTTTGTTAAGGAAAAGTCTTGTCTGACAAATTTGATTGGTTATTATGATGTGGTTACAAAAGAACTGGATTCAAAAAATAATTTTGATATCATATATTTGGATTTCAGGAAAGCTTTTGACACTGTTGCGCATGGAAGAATATTGTACAAACTGGAGCAGAATGGTATTAAGGGTAAGTTGCTACAATGGATAAAAGGATAGTTAAGTGGGAGAAGACAGAAGGTGGTAATCAATGGGTGCTGCTCTTCATGGACTAATGTTATCAGCGGAGTCCCCCAGGGTTTGGTGATGGGCCCATTGTTGTTTTGTGTATTTATCAATGATATCGATGACGGTATATCAGGCTTAATGTTGAAGTTTGCAGATGATACAAAGGTTGGCAGTGTTGTTAATGACAGTAATGGCAGTGTGCTACTGCAACAGGATCTAGATAATTTGGGAAGATGGGTTAAGAAGTGGCAACTCAACTTTAACCTTGACAAATGCAAAGTACTGCATATGGGTAGAAGTAACCCCAGAGAAATGTACCAACTGTGTGGTACTACACTTAACGTGGTAGAAAATGAAAAAGATCTGGGAGTAATTGTGCAGGCAGATATGAAGTTTTCTGAGCAAATGCAGACAGGCTGCCAGGGCAGGTCATGGGGTTTTGTCAATGATATATAGGAATTTTTCTTGCAGGGAAAAGGAGGTGATTATCCCTCTGTATAAGGCAATGGTCAGGCAATGGCTTGAGTACTGCGTACAGTTCTGGAGGCCTCATTTTAGGAAGGATGTAGATTTATTTGAGCATGTACAAAGAAGAGCAACAAGGTTGTTGAGGGGAATGAAGGGATCCTCTTACCAAGAGAGGCTTAAGTTCTGCAAATTGCAGTGGCTGGAGACTAGGCACCTGTGCGGTGATCTGATTGAGATGTATAAGGCCTTGAATGGGTTGAGCATGCTGAATTCTGATGGGATCCTTCCACTTGTTCAGATTACGATCCTAAGGGGGCATAAATTCAAATCAAGAAAGGACAGATGTAGAATAGATGTGCGGAAATTTGCCTTTAGCCAGGGGGTGATTAATTGCTGGAACAAACTTCCATCTGTCATTGTGGAAGTTGATAGATTGAATAAATTTAAGGAGGAACTGGACAGGCATTTGGAGGGAATGGTGCGATTTTTTTTTTTTTTTTTTTTGGCTGATGCTGCATAAGCTCATACACATGCTTTCTTGCATCACATGCCACTACTACTAGTACTACAACAAAGGGGATGCTCTTATGAAAGAAGGCTTGAGTTCTGCAAATTGCAGCATCTGGAGACTAGGTACCTGCAAGGTCATCTGACTGAGGTGTATAAGGCCTTGAATGGAGTTAGCAGGCTCAATGCTGATGGGATTCTTCCTCTTTCTCAGATTATAAACCTGAGAGGGCATAAACTGAAATTGAGGAAAGCCACTTGTTGAACAGATGTGCAGAAATTTTCCTTTAACCAGCGAGTAGTTGAAATCTGGAAGAAACTTCCATTTGTCATTGTGAAAGTTGATAACTTATATAATTTCAAGGAAGAAGTGGACAAACCTTTGGAGGAAATGGATGGATGAAATGGGAAGGGTTCTTTTTTTTTTTGGCTGATGCTGTATAAGCTTGCTATCTTGCATCATATGCCTCTGCCAATGCTAATGCTAAAGTTATCTGCAGACATAATGTTAACAACTCCAGCTGATTTCCATTTTCTGGTCACAGAGACCCAGCTATTCGAAATGTATGTTGAGGCTTTTACAACTACTAATGACCTCACACATTGTTCATTTACTTTCCAGAATACCAAACAATTATAATCACATAGCACCACTCTTGATCTTTTTCTCACAAATAATCTATCCAAGTACATGGCTGAGCTGAATAGTCCTCTACGCAACTCAGATTAGAACTCTATGATGGTCTGTTCTGCAATGGAGCCTTTCTCTCGTGGCCTTTCTCAACCTCATGTTGTTTGGCATTATGAGTGTGCAAAATGGGATGATCAGTGAGATTTGTATTTTTCTTTTCCTTGGATTACTGTTATAAATCTTCTGAACCAAAGTTTTCTCACATCATGTCAGTAAAATTATTCTTATAGAGATAATACTTGAAGTATAAACTCACTAGTCGTTTGATTTTTTTTATACTTTGGCATAAAGAATAATGCTAACTCTTGCTGGCCATTTTGAATCATGTTTTCACTGATGCATTCTTGGTATTATTAAACTGGCTGCAAAGGAAAAGAAAGAGTCTATGAAAACTAACATATCAGAATGGCAGTATAGTATAGTGCTAAATGATACAAAGAAGTGAACTTTTCTGTATCCACCAAAACAAAGAAAAAAGAGTAAACTCCTCAATCACTCATACTTTTCTTAACCTCAACCATATAATAGTAGTAGTAGTAGTAGTAGTAGTGGCACATGATGCAAGAAAGCAAGTGTAGGAGCTTATGCAGCATCAGCCAAAAAAAAAAAAAATCACACCATTCCCTCCAAATGCCTGTCCAGTTCCTCCTTAAATTTATTTAACCTATCAACTTCTACAACGACAGATGGTTAATTCCACTTTAAACGTTATCAAGCTCTTCACATCTATCCTCACCACTAATTCTCAACTGTGTGGTACTACACTCAAGTTGGGTAGTGGAGAATGAAAAAGACCTGGGGGAATTGAGCAGTCAGTTTTCTGAGAAGCGCAGACAGGTCATGGGGTCTTGTCAATGATATACAGGAATTTTGCTAGCAGGTATAAGAAGGTGATTATTCCCTTGTATAAGGCAATAGTTAGGACACACACTGGTCTAGAGGTCCCATACAGGTCTAGAGGCCCATTTTAGGAAAGATGTAGAGCTGCTGGAACAAGTACAGAGAGGGGCAACAAAGGGGTATGCTTACCAAGAAAGGCTTAAGTTCTGCAAATTGCAGCATTTGAAGACTAGGCACCCTGCAAAGTGACCTGATTGAGGTATATAAGGCCTTGAATGGTTTGAGCAAGCTCAATGCTGATGGGATTCTTCCTCAGATTATGTACCTGAGGGGGACATAAATTGAAATTGAGGAAAGATAGTTGTAGAATAGATGTGTGGAAATTTGCCTTTAGCTATTGGGTGGTTGATTGTTGGAACAAACTTCTATCTGTTGTTGTGGAAGTTGATAACTTGGCAAACTTTTGGAGTGAGTGGAAGGATGAAATAGGAAGGGTGGGTTTTTTTTTTTTTTTGGTTGATATTGTATAAGCTTGCTTTCTTGCATCATATGTTAATGCTAATTCCTGATGTATTCCACTTGCTATTCTAGCATACTCCAAATCCTCATTCATGACTACCAGCTGTGCCCCTGCCTTTAAGCTAGTCCCTGATTAAAATTTCTGATATGATACATTGTATACACTATTGTGTATACAATGTATCATATCAGAAGTTACCATTCATGTATAGTGAAAGAGTAATATGAATAACAAACACTATTATTCTGTATAATTTTCTAACCCTTAGTTTGGTTATTATGATAATCTGTTATAATGAGTGTGTTTTCAGATTTTCTGTACTATATTATGCCTGATTTTCTAAACAGCATTAGATCTAACTTTAATCAAATTAATCTTTTTATAATTAAAAAAAAAATGTATTTTCTACTTACCACTAACCCACTTGGTCCAGCATCCCCTTTAGATCCTTTCTCACCCCGAGCTCCCTAAACAACAAATAACATAATTAAGTTTATAAAACATAAGGCAAAGCAACATTTATGAAAAACAGAATGTGAATAACAAGATTCAAAAAAGCCACAACTGCTTTACTTGTCAAAGCAAATGGGCATGACAAATGTAAAATCTCTTCTGTATAATATATAATAAAATAATTTTTAAAGCTTATTAGAGTGAGGCTAAAATTGATGATGATATGCAATAATTAGCCTCCTGTAATCAACTGTCAAAAAACTCCCTTGAGATGCAGTCTGAGTAACTATATTAGCAAAGTAATCAAAACATCACACTTGAAGAAAACACCATACCAGCACCTGAGAAGTCAGCATAGTGAAATGTGGCAATCCTCCACTAACCCAACCAGCCATAATTAAGCAAATTATAAAGAATAGTCAGATGTAAAACTCAAATTAATAGCATAGCTTAATTTGCGGTATTCACCTTTTTATATAATCTTCAATTGACGTGTTGAGATAGAATAAAATGGTAGTTGAGTTTAAAAATTAGAATTAATATGGATACGTTTAAATTTTGAAAACGGAGTTTAAAATATGCTCAAGGAAATAGAAGTGCACGTCTTCATCCTTGGTTTTCATGAATTAAAAGTTGAAACGATAAAGCTAGCAAAGTTAAACTGAGGAGGCCAAGAGCCATAACGAATTGGCTTTCATTGTTAATGTCTTCAGTTGGCAATAACGGGAGGGAGTGAATGCATGTTTTTAAAAGACTCTATGTTCCCGTAATGATTTTTGATACATGTGGTAATCTCAGGTGCATGAGATTCCAAGCCGGTAAGAGGTTATAGGGTAGTTTGGCATTTAATACATTAAATTTAGAATGATAACGAAACCACTCTATGATAAGGGCTTCGTACTGAAAAATTTTAAAACTAGATTTTAATTTAATGATAGGGATGGCTGAATCAACTAAGGGAGTGTAGTTGTGGGCTTGTACATGTAACATGAGTTCTGTATTTGATTTTCCTGTTCTAAAGCTATTGTAGTGGTAATATGCGCATGTGTTTGATGTTTTTGTGGAGCCATATTTAGAGGTTGTACTACTAATGTAGCATGCATTACAGTTTTGTTGACATTTAATTAGATAAACAATACTGTTCATGTCGCTGATTTGATATTTACGTGTGTCTTTATATGAATTAAACATTGATCCTAGTTTATTATATGTTGAAAATATGAGAGTGATGTCTGTACCGGTAAATAATTGACAGAACTGTCTAGCAAGATCACTGTGGTAAGGAATAACAACGTGTGTTATTGCATGTAATGTGTTTGGACGGTTTGTTGATATTATTTTGGACGGTGGTGATAATTTGTTGGATTAACTGAAGAGGATATTTTCTGGATATGAATTTTGCTGTAAGGTATTGGAGTTCATTGGATATGTCTTCTTGTGTAGAACTGTATTTGATGGCATTATAAATTTGATTATAGAGGACAGCATTTTTTGAACTAAGGTGGATGGTGTGACTCGAAATGTAAATATTTTCCGGTATGGGTATTTTTTCTTGTAATTCTAGTTCCGAGTTTAGTATCTGTTTTATATATGGTGAGATTAAGGAAATTAATCTGTCTGTTTTCTTCTAATTCAAGGGTAAATTTTAATCTGTCGTGCACTGAATTAAATTTAATAAAAAGGTTATCAATTATGGTTTTGTCTTCTATGATAAGGATGTCATCTGCATATTGGGTATATAATTTAATCTCTGGAGGGAGAGGTTGCAAAACTTGATTTTCTATGGAGGCTAGGTATATATATGTAAGATGTAAAACTTCATAATGGCTCAATCCACTATGTCAGATTAATAGGAATTAAAATAATCTTGGAAGATGGGAAGGAAGAAACAGACTACGGTAGAATGCAGCTATCCAAAACAGTCGAGACTGAGAGTATTTTGGATAATCAACTCTTAATACACTATTTACGTATGAAAGAGAAGGGAAAAAATTAATGAGTGAAAACAGCACTGTGCATTTATTATTTACATATTATACACTGAGTGGACAGAAATCATGGGATACCTACCTAGTAATGGGTAGGCCCACCTTTTGCCTAGATAAGGGCAGTCACACGGTGAGGCATTGTGTCCACTAGTTCACAAAAGCATTCAACAGGTATTTCCATCCATGCTTGCTGCACCACTCTAAAGAATTCTGTCACATTCCTGGGTGGAGGATCCAAAGCTCAAATGGACCTTTCACAGCAACCCAAAGATGCTCCACAGGGTTCATGTCTGCTGAACAGGGAGGCCATTCCATGGTGTTAAAATCTGCAGAATGCTCTTAAAACCATGTTCTATTCACCATGGCTCTGTGGGGAGGCACACTGTTCTGCCGGAAGATCCATTGCCATGTGGATGCACGATGACCAATCTTCCTTACATTTTGAGGGTACAGCTCTAATACGGTGTTCACAGCCCAGCCACTAATTAGTACACTGGACCGAACCTATTGGTAACTCTTTGGGAGGCTTCTGGATCAGTTAGTGTATAATCTTGCTACCTCTACTCTGCCAGATAGTGACTGGAGGGAGTCTGAGTAGCGTGTAGATTGTAGGAAGTTTTATTTTAGCCAGTGAATCATTGATAGCTGGAACAAGTTGTCCTCGCAGGTAGCTGAGGCTGATAATTTGAATTAATTCAAAGGTCTCATGAATACTTACCTGTGTGAGGAGGGAAGCATATAATTTGTGTTTTCTTATCTACTTGGTTGGGTTTTTTTTTTTTTTTTTTGCCAGTGCATCAAGAGCCTGTGGCTTCCTTGCGCTATATGGTGAATACTATTACACTATCAGATATACCTGATCGACAACAATGTTTAGATAACCGGAATTTATGGTGCCCTAGGATCAGAGGACAGAAGATATGTAAATACCATATATATATATATATATCTCCAAGTATGACAAAGCAAATATTAAATGTTATAATAAATATAAATATTATAATAAATACTAAGTAGTCACATAACCAATTAATGCCATCTAGGACGATTAAACATTACATCGGTCTGTATGAATATGAGTTAAGTTAATAATGGTAAGAGTTTTTTAAGGTAAAAAATGATATACTAGCTTATCAGGTAAGCCATAAACCCTGGCGGGTACCCAACGTAACCTGGAAAAAATCAATCTATGCCATGACATAAGCAAAAAAAATTATAAACATATATAAAAATACCATTAAAATGTTAGTTATGGCAATAAGATACATTGCAAAGGACTTTTTCAAGGGCTAACCCTTACAATGTATAAACCATAATTAACGAGCTATCCGTTTCTGTAGTCATCGTCCAGCATAACTATGTCCAAATATACGTAAAATAATATTAAGTTAGAGCCAAAAGTATAAAATTTGTAGTAGTTAGAGCCAAAAGTATAAAATTTGTAGTAAGTTAGAGCCAAATGGTTAATTAATCCCAAATTTAGCAGTAAACTGGCAAGATGACTGTTAGCCCGACGGATAGCCAAAATTTAAATTAAATTAAAATTATAGAAAGAGCTATATTTATTGTTAGGCATATGTGCGTAGTTGAGGGTAAATCTACACGGTAAAACTACCGTGACAGCATTTACCATCAACTACGCACATATGCCTAACAATAAATATAGCTCTTTCTATAATTTTAATTTAATTTAAATTTTGGCTATCCGTCGGGCTAACAGTCATCTTGCCAGTTTACTGCTAAATTTGGGATTAATTAACCATTTGGCTCTAACTTACTACAAATTTTATACTTTTGGCTCTAACTACTACACATTTTATACTTTTGGCTCTAACTTAATATTATTTTACGTATATTTGGACATAGTTATGCTGGACGATGACTATAGAAACGGATAGCTCGTTAATTATGGTTTATACATTGTAAGGGTTAGCCCTTGATAAAGTCCTTTGCAATGTATCTTATTGCCATAACTAACATTTTAATGGTATTTTTATATATGTTTATAATTTTTTTTGCTTATGTCATGGCATAGATTGATTTTTTCCAGGTCACGTTGGGTACCCAACGTGACCTAGAAAAAATGGCTTTTTTATGGCTTACCTGATAAGCTAGTATATCATTTTTTACCTTAAAAAACTCTTACCATTATTAACTTAACTCATATATATATATATATATATATATATATATATATATACACCAAGAAAAAGAAAACATATGGCACACTGATACACCTTCTGCAGTAGCCTGCCTTTAGGATGGTTTCAGTTTCTCATGGTTACCTCCATAAGAGCATTCTTCCATTGGTGCCAAAAACTGTAAATTGAGACTCATCAGACAATATATAGCTTTCTTCTGTTCTTCCTATGTCTATCCTTTTTATTCCTGATACCAACACAAGCTGTATTTTCAAGCTGGTGTTGGTGCCTTCTGTGCAAGGTCTCCTACTCCTGTTGGGCGTTCTTTATAAAGTTCTTCTCATAGCATGGGTATTGATCCTTATGATGTTCCTAAATTAGACGTAGACGTTAAATGTTCTGTTGTCTGGCAATGATTGCATTTGATAATCTACTCTAGCCATTGAGCATGTCATTCCATCACGTTACATTTTTGGCATCAGTTGTATCTGTTCATGAATATTTTCTGAGCATTTTTTGTTTCATTAAAGACTCAAATGGAACTTCTCTTAACGAAAGAGGCCTCTGTTCTCAGTATTCAGATTTCAATGAAGTTCAGGTTATACTGAGAAAATACGGAAAACACAGGTTTATTAAAGTCCTTAACAGGAAACATGTAAGACAGATAAAATCGGTTAAAATAAATATTACATCAAAAGCTTTGGGACATAAGTTGCCCTTCTTCAGTTGTAAAAGCATTAACACAAAACAACAAAGAACATGGATGGTGGTCATGCAAGGTGAACTGCATGGTACTGGTGTAGACAACAATTAGCAGATAGAAGTAGAGGCTTGTGATTGTGACTGCAGAGCTTGGGTTTGCTGTGTGTGCCAACGTCCATCATTCAGAAGCATTGTTGCTTCAATGATGGGATGAATGCAACTTCCCTTGTTCCGATGAAAAGAATTACCACAACACAAAATGTTGAGCAATTCTTACCAGATGCAGTGACAGTACTGACTAGAATGGTGAATAATCTTAATGTCACGTCATGGGTTGATACGGTGCTGGATTGACCAGAAGTGTTCAGTGATAGCTGAGTGGTCTAAATCAGCAGAGCGGATAGCTCTCTCATGCTCTGAGACTAGATCTTTGAGCCTTCTGCCAGATTCACCAATGTAGCAGCCAGTGCACCTACGACAAGAAATGCATTACACCGAACCGCTCTGCAAGAATGGGGGAATTGGTGTCTTTACCTGCGAGACAAGGGAATGCAATTTCCTGCCTGGAAGCTGCAAGAACTTTATCCTATAACTCTGTAAGACATTGGAGAGTTGTTGTGACAAGTTCTGGTAGTATAGAATAAAGGCGGTTGAGGTGGGGTCATTGTTATGTGTGGTCCTAGGATTTGGTTGCAGTTGTGGGCCTGTATGTCCATTTTTTTTGCACTGGTAGGGTAACTGCACTTGGCCTCAGCATGCCTCTCATCTGCAGAACTGGAGTGATCCAGGCACAGGATAATAGGCTCATGCTATACCAAGAAGCTGACAGTGAGTATGTGCTGACGGATGCACCCATTGCTGTATCATGAATCTGTCTGTAGAACGATTCACTGTACATAACCACACCACCAGTAAGGCGCAACTTAAGAGTGGTGCAAATGTCGTTAGCAGAAAGTGAAGTTCTGCTGTCCAGGGTCTGTCTAGCACTAGGCATTAGTAGAGGCATATGATGCAAGAAACCAAGCTTATACAGCATCAGCCAAAAACAAAAACTTCCTATTTCACCCATCCATTTGCTCCAAATGTTTATCTATTTCTGCCTTGACTTTATTTAATCTATCAACTTCTACAATGACAGATGGAAGTTTGTTCCAGCAATCAACCACCAGCTAGCAAATGGTAAATTTCCACACATCTATTCTACAACTGTCTTTCCTCAATTTGAATTTATGTTCCATCAACCAATTAATCTGAGCAAGAGGAAGAATCCCATCAGCATCGAGCATGCTCAGACCATTCAAGGTGTTATACACTTCAGTCAGATCACCTTGCAGGTGCCTAGTCTACAGATACTGTAATTTGAAAAACTTAAGCCTTTCTTCGTAAAAGCAACCCTTTGTTCCATTCACTAATCATTTTGTCTAGGAGATGTTTAGCACATGTTATTACCAGCTGGACAAGGAACTGAAGTAAAAAGTGATATGACATCAAACGATGCCATAACCTGATCCTCCAAAATGGTTACACTAGAAATTAGACTAAGGAACTCCCTGCTGTTAGAAATTGTGTGAATTGAGTTTTGCCTACCAGAGGCACTCTTCGTATGACTCTTTACTTTACAACAAATTTTGACAATTCATATGTCAGGGAACCCCAAAAGGAGATGATGGGCTGCTTGTGGACTTTTGGTAAGCTATAGAATTGGGGAATCTGGCATGCAGATGCAAGCTTACAGATTCAGGGATTTTTCCAGACTTAAATCAACCGTAGACTAGGCTGTTGACCTTGGCCTCCCAGTGTTCTGGGATCTTCACAAGAGAGTCGCGTACAGGCCCGTCCGCAAACAGAGGTGTCTTGTAAAAGAGACAAGGCTTTTGTATGGTAGTTCGAACGATTTAGAACAACCGTTCAATGTCCCTCATCTGCAGATAGAATGACAATTGAATCATCCCGTTTTAGCGAGTTGAACAGTTTTGCCTACTGTTTTACTGTTTGAAAACTGTTCACGCGATCTCTAACAGTGGGGAGTTCCTTAGTCTAATTTCCATCTAACCATTTTGGAGGATCAGGTTATGGCATCGTTTTACGTCGTATCACTCTTTACTGCAGTTCCTATCCAGCTGGCAATCACATGCACTAAACATCTCCTAGACAAAGACCAAACCCTGGGCAACAGAATTTCATTTTCTGCCAACGACATTTGTCCCACCCTTAGGTTGTCTAACTGGTGGTGTGGTTTTGTACGGTGAATCCCTCTGCAGACAGAGTCATGGTACAGCAATGGATGCAACTGTCAGCTCCATTATGGCAAACATCGCTATGGAAGAACTAGAGGATCGTGTGTTTGTAGGTTTGCCAGAACCTATAACCTTTTGGTGTCGCTATGTCGACAATATATTTGTTATCTCTCCCCAACGAGTCAGGAGACCGACTCTTGCAACACTCTCTTTCCCCCTTTATTCAGTTCACTAACAAACTGGAATCGGACAACGTTCTTCCATTCTTGGATACCCTTGTTCACTACGAGGGCATGCATCTAAGGACATGAGTCCACTGCAAACTGATGTGTGCTGGCCAATTCACCAACTATCAGTTGGAACATACTCACAGTCAGCTTCTTAGTACAGCGCGAGCCCTATTAACCCGCAACTGGACTCACTCCAGTTCTGCGGATGACAGGCATGCTGAGATCACTAGAGTAAAGGCAGATCTGGTCAAGTGTGGTTACCCTACCAGTGCATTGATAAACGTGACTTAGAGGCCTATGACCACACAGCAAACTCTAGGACCACACGTAACGATGACCCTACCTCAACCGCCTTTAACTCATACTACCCGAACTTGTCACAACAACTCTCAAAGGTCTTATGGAATTACGGGATAAAGTGCTTTTTTTTTTTTTTTTTTATGAAAACCTCAAACATGAGAGGTATTAGAACCTATAGTACTTGGTACCGTGCTCTGGATGGAGGTTGAGAAGACAAAAGAAGATATTTGTTCACATTAGACTTCAACTTCTGTAGACTGTAATTTTCAGGAAATACATATGAAGGAAGGTTGTTCCAGAAAATGGCAGTTGAATGAATAAACGAGGAAGGTGAAAAGTTGGTTCTGTGAGTTTGAAGTTGGACAGTAAATGGATGTTGGTTAGTGGCAGCATGTGTTCAGACTGTTTTAAAAGAGAAAGTGGGAATTATAGAAGCCAATTCAGAAGAACAGTGCCCATGGAAGTATCTGCAGAAAATGCATGCAGCAGAAACAGTACGTCTACGAGACAGAAAGTTAAGAGACTTTGTTAGAGAGGAGTCATTAATTAACCTAACTGCCCTCTCCTGAATGGAATGTAGACACATGAGAGGGGTTTTGGGGGCACCACCCCAGAAGTGGGAACAATATTCCATGGTGGGGGGGGGGGATTTACAGTTTGTACAGAGTGACCAGCTGTTTGGAAGAAAACTACCGCTGAGAGTGAAAGAGAAAACCAAGTTTTTTAGATGCAGAGAAAGCAATATTTTTAATATGCTTGTGAATATAGAGATTAGAAGTCAGGTTAATCATCAAAAGAGATATATCATTTTTCCTAGAAATCGGAGTGTCACCAAAGACAAGCAAAGGAGCAGAAGAATCTTTTTGCGAGATATAAGACAAGACAAGTTAACTTAGTGGATCAAAATCAACTAAGTTGTCTTTTCCCCACTGGAAAATTACCTGGAGTTCGGCATTTAAGAAATTGGTAGCGAATATTTGAGAAGTTGAAGCTGATTGTGCAGGGCAAGGTTTCTCAAAATGGAAAGTGAAATGCAATGTGCTATCATCGGCAAAACTATGGATAGGATTTCCAATCAATGGAAGAAGGTCATTAATATACAAGAGGAAAAGAGTAGGGGTCACCAGCATTAGTGGAGAAGTTAGAAGACAGAGAGCCATCTACCATCACCCTCAGTGAGCGATCAGAGAGAAAACTGGATACCCAATTACAAAAAAACAGTTGGCAAACCATAAGGTCATAGCTTGCTTAGAAGTTATTTATGCAAAACACAATCGAAAGCTTTTGAGATGTCAAGAGCAACTGCTTGTGTTTCACCGAACTTTTCCATTGAATTTGTCCATAAAGGGGTAACATAAGCCAGAATAGCCATAATTATGAGAGCTTCCTTGGACTCAGGGGAGGTACCCATAGACTGGAAATGTGCAAATGTGACCCCAATTCAAAAAGGAGGATCAAAGGCTGACACAAGTAATTATAGACCTGTGAGCTTAACTTCTGTTCCAGGAAAATTAATGGAGACACTGGTTAAAGAAGCACTGCAGGATCATTTAGACAAGTCTTCAGTTATAGCTCAGACACAGCATGGTTTTGTTAAGGGGAAGTCTTGCCTGACAAATTTGATTGGATATTATGATGCAGTCACAAAAGAACTGGATGCAGGGAATAGCTTTGATATTATATACGTGGATCTTAGAAAGGCTTTTGATACTGTTGCACATGGAAGACTGCTGTACAAATTGGAGCAGTGTGACATTGGAGGCAAATTGCTACTATGGATAAAGGGGTGGTTGAGGGGGAGAAGACAGAGAGTGGTAATCAATGGACACTGCTCATCGTGGACTAATGTTATTAGTGGAGTCCCTCGGGGCTCAGTGTTGGGTCCATTATTGTTTTCTGTATTTATAAATGATATTGATGATGGTATATCAAGCTTAATGTCCAAGTTTGCAGATGATACAAAGGTTGGCAGGGTTGTCAAGGATACTACTGACACTATGCTGCTGCAACAGGATCTGGAAAGGTTGAGCAGATGGGCTGAGAGGTGGCAAATGAAGTTTAACCTTGACAAATGTAAAGTACTACACATGGGAAACAGCAACCCCAGAGCAATGTATCAACACTGTGGTACTACACTGACAGTGGTAGAGAATGAAAGGGACTTGGGGGTGGTTGTGCAGGCAGATATGAAGTTCTCTGAGCAGTGCAGACGGGCTGCAAGAGTAGCTCATGGAGTATTGTCAATGATATACAGGAATTTTTCCAGCAGGGATAAGGAGGTGATTATTCCCTTGTATAAGGCAATGGTCAGGCCACACCTAGAGTACTGTATACAGGTCTGGAGACCTCATTTCAAGAAGTATGTAGAGCTGCTGGAACGAGTACAGAGGAGGGCAACAAGATTAGTGAATGGAACAAAGGGTTGCTCTTACGAAGAAAGGCTTAAGTTTTGCAAATTACAGAGTCTGGAGCATGGTTTGAGCATGCTCAATGCTGATGGGATTCTTCCTCTAGCTCAGAATAATCACCTGAGAGGGAATAAATTCAAATTGAGGAAAGACAGATGTAGGATAGACGTGCAGAAATTTGCCTTTAGCCAGCGGGTGGTTGGTTGGTGGAACAGACTTCCATCCCTTGTAGTGGAGGTTGATAGCCTAAATAAGTTTAAGGCTCAGCTGGACAGGTATTTTGAACGAACAGAGGGGTGAAGTGGAAGTGGGCTTTTTTTTTTTGGTTGATGCTGCATAAGCTTGCTTTCTTGCATCAAATTCCCCTACTAATGCTAATGCTAATGCTAATCACAAGTGGATCGACACTGAAGGAATCCGTACTGGCAATCGTTGATCAGAGGGAAGGTTTTAGGTAGTTTAAGAGATCACAGTTAATTGATTTCTCCATTACTTTAAAAAGAGTAGAAGTAATTGCAATGGGACAATAACTGAATGGGAGGGATTTGTCATCCTTTTTAGGAACTGGCTGGATATCAGCAAATTTCCAAGCAGAAGGAAAAACACCTTTTGAATAAGAAAGTAAAAAAAGCAGCAAAGAACAGCAGTAAGTTCAGGAGCACAGGTTTTGAGAACAAGTGGAGAAATACCATCAGGACCTGGAACTTTCTCAGCATCAAGATTCTCAAAATCCTTCTAACATCCTTTTGACAGAAGACCATAGGAGGCATTGAATGGAGTGTGTTGGGAATGGTGAGAGGTGTTTTTACCAAGATCGTTAATACATGAGTTGGAGGAAAAATGGGATGCTAGCAGGTCAGGTTTATCCTTGGCTGAAGTGACAACAGAACCATCTGGTTTTGACAGAGGTGGGAGCAGAGATGGGCAAAAGTTGCGGCCAATAGCTTTGGCAAGAGACCAGAATGCTCGGCTACCATTAGGGCAAGAAGCAAGTTTTCTACTCTTAGCCTGTTCAAAATCTAGTTTGCATTAGCATTAGCATTCATTAGCATTAGCAGAGGCATTTGATGCAAGAAAGCAAGCTTATGCAGCATCAGCCAAAAAAAAAAAAAACCCCACTTCCACTTCACCCCTCTGTTCGTTCAAAATACCTGTCCAGCTGAGCCTTAAACTTATTTAGGCAATCAACCTCCACCACAAGGGATGGAAGTCTGTTCCACCAACCAACCACCCGCTGGCTAAAGGCAAATTTCCGCACGTCTATCCTACATCTGTCTTTCCTCAATTTGAATTTATGCCCTCTCAGGTGATTTTTCTGAGCTAGAGGAAGAATCCCATCAGCATTGAGCATGCTCAAACCATTCAAGGCTTTATACACCTCTATCAGATCACCTCGCTGGTGCCTAGTCTCCAGACACTGTAATTTGCAAAACTTAAGCCTTTCTTCGTAAGAGCACCCCTTTGTTCCATTCACTAATCTTGTTGCCCTTCTCTGTACTCGTTCCAGCAGCTCTACATCCTTCTTGAAATGAGGCCTCCAGACCTGTATACAGTACTCTAGGTGTGGCCTGACCATTGCCTTATACAATGGAATAATCACCTCCTTATCCCTGCTGGAAAAATTCCTGTATATCATTGACAATACTCCATGAGCTACTCTTGGAGCCCATCTGCACTGCTCAGAGAACTTCACATCTGCCTGCACAACCACCCCCTAGTCCCTTTCATTCTCTACCACTGTCAGTGTAGTACCACAGAGTTGATACATTGCTCTGGGGTTGCTGTTTCCCATGTGTAGTACTTAACATTTGTCAATGTTAAACTTCATTTGCCACCTCTCAGCCCATCTGCTCAACCTTTCCAGATCCTGTTGCAGCAGCATAGTGTCAGTAGTGTCCTTGACAACCCTGCCAACCTTTGTATCGTCTGCAAACTTGGACATTAAGCTTGATATACCATCATCAATATCATTTATAAATACAGAAAACAATAATGGACCCAACACTGAGCCCTGAGGGACTCCACTAATAACATTAGTCCACGATGAGCAGTGTCCATTGATTACCACTCTCTGTCTTCTCCCCCTCAACCACCCCTTTATCCATAGCAGCAATTTGCCTCCAATGTCACACTGCTCCAATTTGTGTAGCAGTCTTCCATGTGCAACAGTATCAAAAGCCTTTCTAAGATCCAAGTATATAATATCAAAGTTATTCCCTGCATCCAGTTCTTTTGTGACTGCATCATAGTATCCAATCAAGTTAGTCAGGCAAGACTTCCCCTTAACAAAACCATGCTGTGTCTGAGCTATAACTGAAGTCTTGTCTAAATGATCCTGCAGTGCTTCTTTAACCAGTGCCTCCATTAATTTTCCTGGAACAGAAGTTAAGCTCACAGGTCTATAATTACTTGTGTCAGCCTTTGATCCTCCTTTGTGAATTGGGGTCACATTTGCACATTTCCAGTCTATGGGTACCTCCCCTGAGTCCAAGGAAGCTCTCATAATTATGGCTAAGGGTTTGCTTACTTCCTTTGCTGCCTCCTTTAATATAACTGGATAGATCCCATCCACCCCGGCTGCCTTTCTTGTGTTTATCTTCAACAGTTTCTCCTCCACTTTACTCCCAGTTATTTCAAGATTCTGTAGCTTACTGCTAGAGTTGAATACACCTCTGGCATTCCCCTTGCTGAATAACTCCTCATGTGTGAATGTTGATGCAAAATATTCATTTAGTTTGTTAGCTACCTGAGCAGGATCATCAACAGTTGACCCATCAATATCAAGTGGACCAATCTGATTCATCCCCTTCCTTCTAGAGTTTACATAAGTAAAGAACTCTTTGTTTTCTTTCTTCGCATCCTTTGCCAAGGATTTCTCGTAATCTGCCTTCGCCTGCCTAACCTTTGTAACTTGGTTACAGATCAACTTGTATCTATCATAGTCTTCTGTGTCACGTGTTAATTTGTATGTATCCCATGCATTTTTCTTCTCTGCCATATGCCTCATTAGTTCATCTGACATCCATTTAGGCCTAAACCTTGAACAATATTTCTTAGTTGGTATGTAAAGCCTAGTAGCTTCCAAGATAAGTTCTTTGAATGCTTCCCATTTTGAATTTGCTGTTGGTAACATCATCAGTTGGTCCCACTGTATAGAATTTAAATACTGTCTCAGTCCATCGTAGTCGCCTTTACGGAAGCAATAACTCTTCCCTTTACCCCTAATGGTAGTTACCTCTTTGAGTAAATCCCACTTCAGCACACTGTGATCACTGCCACCTAGTGGTTCATTTATCTGCAGATTCTTAATGCATGAAGAATCACTGGTGATAATCAAATCAAGAGTATTACTCCCTCTAGTTGCCTCCCGAACATGCTGATGTAGAAAACAATCATCCAATAAATCCACAAAAGCCCTGCTAGTGCGTGAGTAACCAGCCCCCAAATTCCAGTCAATATCTGGGAAATTAAAATCTCCCATTATAAGACTCTCTGATTTACTGGCCCACTCTATTTCCCAGTACAGTTCCTTATTATACTCATCAGAGTCATTAGGCCTATAGCACACTCCTACTCTCAATTTTGATCTCCCAATGCTTATGTCACACCAAACTGACTCAACACTGCACTGTCCAGCGATGTCGACTGGCTTCACTTCCTTGGTTTTTATGTGTTTCTTAACTAATAGCATAACCCCTCCCCCCTTCCTATCCTGTCTATCCTTTCTGTAGACGTTGTACTCCCCAAATTGCAGTTCTGCATCCCTTATATCTGTGCGACACCACGTCTCTGATATCCCAACAATATCTGCCTTTGATGTTTTGAGCAATACCTCAAATTCATCAAATTTATTTACTAATTGGGATTTACTATTTACAGTTTACCATTTACAGTTACTTATTTACTATTTACAGTTACTAATTTACTATTTACAGTTTGGACTGATTAATAACTGCTTTAAATTGTTGCGAGCTTTGGTGTAGGCAGAAAAAGAAACTGAAGAATTGGAAACAAGCCAATTACAATATGCAATGTTCTTCTCTTGAACAGCCTTAGCACATTTATTGGAAAACCAAGGTTTAGATAAAGGATAAGATTTTAAAGTGGATTGTGGAATAAAGGATTCCATTCCTACAAGAATAATTGCACTGAGACGATCTGAGCAAACGTTGACATCAGAAGTTTTGAAACGGTAATCCGACCATGGAAAAGAAGAAAATAAATCTCGCAGGTCATCCCATTTTGCATTCTTGTAATGCCAAACAACACGAGGTTGGGAATAGCCATGAGATAAAGGCTCCATTTGAGAAAAGACAATCACCAAGTTCTGATCTGAGGTGCCCAAAGGACCACTCTCTTCGACCATGTATTTAGAAGTGTTGTTTGTGAGAAAAAGATCAAGCATGCTGGCTGTATGGCGAGGATTGTCCAGAACAAAGGAGGTCGCATCCATCCCATCACTGAAACAACAATGCTTCTGAATGATGGATTCTGGTGCACACAGCAAATCCCAGCTCTGGAGTCACAAGCACAAGTGTCTACTTCCATCTTCTAATTGTTGTCTGCACCTGTATCACGTGGTTCACCTCGCTTAACCACCATCCATGCATTCTCTGTTGTTTTGTATTAACCTTTTCACAACTGAAGAAGGGCAACTTATGCCCAAAAGCTATTGATGTAATATTTATTTTAACTGATTTTACCTGTCTTACATGTTTTCCTGTTAAAGACTTTAATAAACCTGTGTATCCCACATTTTCTCAGTTGCGACGCTTCTCTTTGTACTCTATAAGTGCAGCCACCCTCACTACTGCAAAACCTGATAAATATACACTGACAATCATAACTCTGTGGAAGTCAAATTTAGTTCCTGTACTCTCTACAAGTGCAGCCATTCTCTTCACTAATGGTGAGCTGATTTTGACAAGAGACCAGAATGCTCTAGTTGCATTACATGGCTTTAAAGTGCTTCCTGCACATCTCACACACGTCCAACATCTTCAATTTACAATATTTTGTACAGATTGTCACACACAGCCCAAACTCCCATGTCCCAAAAAAGTAACCATTTAAGACTAATAATTATTAAATAGCTAATGCTTTTTTGGCTCTTTTAATATATCTGTTTTACAGATAAAAAAAAAAAAGTCTTTCTAAAAGAAGAAACTAAGTAACCTTTGCACAGATAAAATAACTTGGTAAGGTTTAAGAACCAAAAAAATTCTTCCTGTTTCACCAGGTTTTAAATGCTGACCTTTTTCATCAGTATTCATAACCACTGTGCTAGCAAGGCATAGGGACATAAGCAGATCAAAGTTTGCTTTCTCATAAGTTGCCTTACACTACATTACTTTAAAAAAAAAATGGCATCAACAAAAGTTTAACCTGCCATTTATTTTAAAGATAAGACACTGTTGTGGCAGTTTGTTTTCCAAACACCAAAACAACATTACCTATTTTATAAATAGCTAATGTTTTGTAAATGGCTTCCTGTTTTATCAAGAAATTGTCTTTAGAAGAAGTTTAAGATGAAGGATCAGTAAATTCCAAAGCAAACTCTCATAATAGTGTTTCATCTTTTAAATGTCAGATAACTTTTTTTGAAGTTAATTTTAGTATAATGTAAATGTAGCCTAGCAATATACATTCTTAAAGTCAACGGCACCTGTCCAAGTACAACATGTGTGTGTGCACACACTTGTGCGTGTGTTTTTTAATTTCAAGTAATATGTGATAACGTTTGATAAAAAATAATATCACACATATTTTAATTATTGCAACATCTGCTTCTGGAATTTCTGCATTTTTGGCTTGAGAAAGTTAAAGCAAAGAAAGAACATTTCACAATTATGTCCATTAGCTGAATTGATAATTTCCATAAAAACAATGCAAGCAAAAATGTTGTTATTTTAAAAACCTGCCCAAGAAACACTAATAACCACCACAAGTACAACTGTACTCACTGATAATCCATCTTTTCCAGATTGCCCCAATTCGCCTCTCAAGCCAGGAACTCCAGGTAATCCAATAAGACCACGCTCACCAGGAAATCCTCTTTCTCCCCTCTCACCAGGTGGTCCTGAAATGCCAGAAGGTCCAGAAACTCCAGGTTCACCATCCTTCCCAGGTTGGCCAGGACTTCCAGGAAGACCAGGAAGGCCCTAGAATATTTCAATAGATACAGAAATAATTTGTAATATATGGTCTGCAAGATGTCTCACTAAAACAATTATAATAAGAAATAAACATACAAAACACATAAATAAAACTGCCGCAATTTTTATGAGAACATAAACCACTTCGGATCTTTCTCATACAGCAAACTAGTATTTTAATGTAACAACTCACTGATAGTCCATATGCCTGATTACAAGCTTCAAAGTAATTCTACTATTTTAAATATGTACTCTGAGGATAATGCCTCAGTAATTAAAATATATAATCAAAGGACTAGAATAAACTGTCAGAAAAAGCACTTTATCATATTATGCATGCAGAACTGGCTCAAAATTCAAACCAATTGCTGAATTAAAGATTTTTCTAAAAATTGTTTGTGGATTTTATGAAATTACTGAATATTATTTATCAAAAATTCAAACTTTTTATTCTTGTAAAGGTACATGGAAATTCAAAATATATGCAATCCACAGTGTATTTTCTATTTTATTTCAATTATTGTTATAAATATAAATATAATAAAGGTTACAAGTTTTATTTCAATTATTATTATAAACATAATTGATAAAAAAAACAAATAACAGATATAACAAAAATGTTGAATATGTCTTCCATTCCAAATGTGAGTACAAACTCTTTTACCATCTTCTTGTTACTCTTTTCTTTGATGAAACTTGACATTATGTTTGTACAGTTATCACTACAATTTCTGATTCTATACCTACTTTTAATTCTTCCAATATATCAAGGTGGTTACTGTATGCTTCTCCCTTAACCCATTAGTAGACCAGGGTGGCTGATTAGACAGACACAAAAAGAAATTCAGCAATGTCATGTACTTGGTCCACACAGCTGAAACTCCCAATACCTTATAACCAAAATGTTTTCTTCAATTTCTCTGAAAATTCCACAGATTTTTTTTTAATTATCACAAAATCAGGAAAAATCCTGAATGAAGCATGGAATATTGCTATTAAACCTTTTTTAGTTTATGCTCAGTGTAAACAATGTTTGGTCCTTGAGGTTGTCACAGACATTCTCTCAGATATGCCAGACAAGCTATTTCTAAAACGTTGATGGAACTGATATTTGGGTGACATTCAAGTCAAGTGGACCCAATTTTGGCAAAGTCTGGATGGACTCCAATAGCCAAATCCTCTGCTCGCACCTTCATGATGGTGGGACTGTTAGTAACCCTGGGTATAACCTCCATGCACATGCACACTATGGGTAACCAACCAGATGTGAACCAACGTAAGAAGGAATCGAGGTGTGGTGCCCATACCACATGGAGGAATGCCGCCTCTCTGTATTAACAAGCAATACTAGGTGGTAGATGACTCTCATCAACCGGTGAAATACCACCACTTTGCTTATTGGAGGCTTGAAGTGGTGGAACCCATGTTTAGTCTCCAGAGCTAAGTTCCGGTCAACGCTACCCCATCTCTTCCATCATGCAGTATGACATGATTTTTGAGGTTATATTGAACATCATGGTGAGATCCAATCTTCCTTACATTTTGAGGGTACAGCTCTACAATGGTATTCGCAGGCCGACCCCTAGTTAGTACACTGGACCGAACCTATTGGTAACTCTCTAGGAGGATTCCAGATCAACTAGTGTAAAATCTTGCTACCTCTACGCTGCCAGATAGTGATTGGAGGGAGTACGAGTAGTGTGTATGAGGGGCGCATTGTAAAGGCCACGTTATGTCAAGGATCTGGGTATATTCTTACCATGTATATGCCATATCCAAAATTTCATTACTTCATAAAGCATGCCCCCCCACTTTTTCTTACTATTGAATACACCATGAATTGTCAAACAAATAGAGTACTCTTATCTGTGAAAAGATAACCTCCCAAACACTTCCTAGTTCATTTCACAAATATACATGGTCTCAGTTCTAATCTCAACGATGTCCATTTCCACTCGCAGTCTGCCAAACCCCATGTACTTTTTCTGACAGAATCTCAGTTATCTGTTGATTCAACCACTGCTCATCTCAACTGCCCAAATTATTCGCTGTATGATTCTTTTGCCTCAAAAGTGATACTTGTGCATATGTCCGTTCTGATATTCCCTGTCAGAGACTTGATAATTTGGAATCTCCTCTTTTCAATCTTCTCTGGCTAAAAATCTCTCTACCTCATTCTGTCAAATTCATCTGTTGTCTCTACCATTCTCCCAACTACACTAATCACTTGGAGCTCTTTGGCTTCCACTCTTTGCAACTTGACTTTCTCCAGTCCAACTTTCCTAACAGTGAGGTAATTTTCCTTGGTGATTTTAATGTTCACAACTCCAGCTGGGTTCTGTTTTCTAGTCACACTGACCCAGCTGGTACAGATGCTGAGACTTTTGCAATATTCTTCTGGTACAAGAATACCAGACAATCCTAACCATGCAGCCAACATGCTTGATCTTTTTCTCACAAACAACGCTTCTAAGTACACGGTCGAAGTGAGTGGTCCTTCAGGCACATCAGATCACAACTTGGTGATTGACTCTTCTCCAATGGAGCCTTTATCTCATGGCTATTCCCAACCTTGTATTGTTTGGCATTACAAGAATGTAAAATAGAATGACCTGCGAGATTTCTTTTATTCTTTTCCTTGGTCGGATTACTGTTTCAAAACTTCTGATGTCAACGTTTGCTCAGATCGTGTCAATGAAATTATTCTTGTACGAATGGAATCCTTTGTTCTACACTCCACTTTAAAATCTCGTCCTTCATGTAAACCTTGGTTTTCCGATAAATGTGCTAAGGCTGTTCAAGAGAAGAATGTTGCATATCGTAATTGGCTTGTTTCCAATTCTTCAGTTTCTTTTTCTACCTACACCAAAGCTTGCAACAATTGTAAAGCAGCTATTAATCAGTCTAAACTAGATTTTGAACAGGCTAAGAGTAGAAAACTTGCTTCTTGTCAAATGGTAACCAATCATTCTGGTCTCTTGCCAAAGCTATTGGCCGCAACTTTTGCCCATCTCTGCTCCCACCTCTGTCAAAACCAGATGGTTCTGTTGTCACTTCAGCCAAGGATAAAGCTGACCTGCTAGCATCCCATTTTTCTTCCAACTCATGTATTAAGGATCTTGGTAAAACACCTCCCACCATTCCCAACACACTCCATTCAATGCCTCCTGTGGTCTTCCGTCAAAAGGATGTTAGAAGGATTTTGAGAATCTTGATGCTGAGAAAGCTCCAGGTCCTGATGGTATTTCTCCACTTGTTCTCAAAACCTGTGCTCCTGAACTTACTCCTGTTCTTTGTCGCTTTTTTTACTTTCTTATTCAAAAGGGGTTTTTCCTTCTGCTTGGAAATTTGCTGATATCCAGCCAGTTCCTAAAAAAGATGACAAATCCCTCCCATCCAATTATTGTTCCCTTGCAATTACTTCTAATTCAATTCAATGGAAAAGTTCGGTGAAACACAAGCAGTTACTCTTGACATCTCAAAGGCTTTCGATTGTGTTTGGCATAAATAACTTCTAAGCAAGCTTCGATCTTATGGTTTGCCAACTGTTTTTTTGTAATTGGGTATCCAGTTTTCTCTCTGATCGCTCACTGAGGGTGATGGTAGATGGCTCTCTGTCTTCTAACTTCTCCACTAATGCTGGTGTCCCCCACTCTTTTCCTCTTGTATATTAATGATCTTCTTCCATTGACTGAAAATCCTATCCATAGTTTTGCCGATGACAGCACATTGCATTTCACTTTCCATTTTGAGAAACCTTGCCCTGCACAATCAGCTTCAACTTCTCAAATATTCGCTACCAATTCCTTAAATTCCGATCTCCAGGTAATTCTCCAGTGGGGCAAAGACAACTTAGTTGATTTTGATCCACTAAGTTAACTTGTCTTGTCTTATATCTCACAAAAAGGATTCTTCTGCTCCTATGCTTATCTTTGGTGACACTCGAATTTCTAGGCAAAATGATATATCTCTTTTAGTGATTACCCTGACTTTTAATCTCTTTTGGTACAAGTACATTACAAATATTACTTCCTCTGCATCTAAAAAACTTGGTTTTCTCTTTCGCTGTTGACGTTACTTTTCTGCAAACAGCTGTTCACTATGTACAAATCGCAAATCCGCTCTACCATGGAATACTGTTCCAACATCTGGGGTGATGCCTCCAAAACCTCTCTCAGGCTTCTTGATTCCATTCAGAAGAGGGCAGTTAGGTTAATTAATGATTTCTCTTTAACAGAGTCTCTCCACTTGCTGTCTCATAGATGTACTGTTTCTGCTGCATGCCTTTTCTACAGATACTTCCATGGACACTGTTCTTCTGAATTGTTTTCTATAATTCCCACTCTCTCTTTCAAAACAGTCCGAGCACGTGCCACCACCAGCCAACATCCATTTACTGTCCAACTTCAAACTCACAGAACTGACTTTTCATCTTCCTTGTTTATTCATTCAACTACCGTTTTCTGAAACAACCTTCCTTTGTACGTATTTCCTGAAAATTACAGTCTACAGAAGTTCAAGTCTAATGTCAACAAATATCTTGTTTTGTCTTCTCAACCTCCAACCCAAGTACGGTACTAAGTACTATAGGTTCTAATACCTCTCATGTTTGGGGTTTTCATAAAAAAAAAAAACAAGTGGGCATTTCTTTTGCTAAGGCTTGTTTCAGAAACCTATTTGCTGGATTTCTGAAGCATCTATGGTTCACATGCTGACTGTAGCAAATCAACTACTTCTAGCTGATTGTAGCTGTAGCTTGTTTTCTCAGCTAAAGTGTGCATGCTCGCACATGTTTTAAACAAATGAGAACTATACTATGATAGTTTCTTTGTACACAAAGAAAAATAAAAAAATGTTATATTTTATTTTTTCTGTGTGTATTGCATCTACTAACAAAATTTAAAAGAAACCATCTACTGACAATCTCATTATAAAATGCAAAAATTGGTGTCAAACAGAAAACATAACATTGCCCATTGGATAAAAAACAAGTTCAAATCACTCATATAGAATTGTGTTTTCAAAAATGATATTGCTACAGAACCTTTCCTGGCTGCTACACAATATACTTCTGAAAAGCAGTCTAATCTGAAACCTTTGCATCTATTGTTACATCCCCATAAAAGAAAAAATGGATGTGTTACACAATTTTTCTTTAATATGTATTTGACTTAATAACAAAATATCAAGAAATTTTTTTATTGAAAGCTGTGTTATAGTTTTCAATACAGCCGGCATCAAATAATAAAAAAAAAATAATAATAAATGGAAAAATGACGTTCTACTGCTTTCATGAACACACACACACACACACACACACACACACACACACACACACACACACACACACACACACACACACACACACACACACACACACACACACACACACACACACACACACACTCTCTCTCTC
Organism: Mastigoproctus giganteus; assembly: GCF_048544385.1. Taxonomy (NCBI): domain Eukaryota; kingdom Metazoa; phylum Arthropoda; class Arachnida; order Uropygi; family Thelyphonidae; genus Mastigoproctus; species Mastigoproctus giganteus. The sequence continues at coordinate 46,142,809 of NC_143588.1, forward strand.
TCTCTCTCTCTTTTGGTTTCTGAGAGCACCGGCAAGAGGAGTCTGAGACTGACAGCAGGTAAGAATGTAATCTTTATGTATTCAGTTTTACTTAATTTAATATCTGTTTTCTATTACAAAGGTAATTAAAACTTAATACTTTAGACATATTATACCTCAATTAGTCCTTGAGGGTGTCACAGATATTCTCTCATATATGCCAAGCTGTGCTTGCTACCCGAGAGTCTCAAATGCTAATGGAACTGATATTTGGGTGACACTCAAGTCAAGTGGACCTAATTTTGGCGAAGACCAATCGGTCTGTGCCAGCCAAATCCTCTGCTTGCACCTTCAGGTTTGGTGGGACTGTTAGTAACCCTGAATATGACCCGACAGTTCAAGTCCTGAAATATGAGAACTAGCAACACTGTGGGTGACCACCCAGGTGTGAACCTAGGTAAGCAGGGGTCAAGGTGTGGCACCCACACCACATGGAGGAATGCCACCCCTCTGTCTTACCAGATAACACTAGATGGTAGATGACTCTCATCGACCAATACAATACCACCACTTTGCTTATTGGAGGGCTTGAAGTGGTGGAACCCATGCATAGTCTCCAGAATATAGCTCGGTAAACCTTCTTCCATCTCTTCCATCATACAATATGATTGATGTCTTTTGAGGTTATGATGGAGATTAAGGCAAGATCAAATCTTCCTTACATTTCAAGAGTACAACTCTAAAATGGTGCTTGTTGGTCAGCCGCTAGTTAGTGCACTGGACCAAACCTATTTATAACTCTCCAGGAGGCTTCCAGATCAGATAGTTTATAATCTTGCTGCCTTTACTCTGCCAGATAGTGTCAATGCGGCAGCGGCAGGTATTATTGAGGCCAGTTTATATCAAGGATCTGGGTATATTCTTACCATGTATATGCCATATCCAAAAATTTCATTACTTCATACCGCATGTCCCCCCCCCCCCACACTTTTCTTACTATTGAATATATCATGAATTATCAAACTAAGAGTAAGATTATCTGCAAAAAGATCTAAATCTCCAAAACACTTCCTAGTTCATTTCACAAATATATGTGGTCTCAATTCAAATCTCAATGATGTTCATTTCCACTTTCAGTCTGCCAAACCCAAAGTACTTTTTCTGACAGAATCTCAGTTATCGGTTGATTCAACCACTGCTCATCTCAGTTGCCCAAATTATTCGCTGTATGATTCCTTTCGCCTCAAAGGTGGTACTTGCGCTTATGTCCGTTCTGATATTCCCTGTCAGAAACTTGGTAATTTGAAATCTCCTCTTTTCGATCTTCTCTGGCTTAAAATCTCTCTACCTCATTCTGTCAAATTCATCTGTTGTCTCTCTACCGTTCTCCCAACTCCACTAATCACTTGGAGCTCTTTGACTTCCTCTCTTTGCAACTTGACCTTCTCCAGTCCAACTTTCCTAACAGTGGGGTAATTTTCCTTGGTGATTTTAATGTTCACAACTCCAGCTGGGTTCTGTTTTCTAGTCACACTGAGCCAGCTGGTCGAGATGCTGAGGCTTTTGCAATTACTAATGACCTTGCACAGATTGTTCATTTACCTACAAGAATACCAGACAATCCTAACCATGCAGCCAACATGCTTGATCTTTTTCTCACAAACAATCCTAAGTACATGGTCGAAGTGAGCAGTCCTTTAGGCACTTCACTTCACAACTTGGTGGTGGTCTCTTCTCAACTGGAGAATTTTTCTCTCAAGGCCATTCCCAACCTCATGTTATTTGGCATTACAAGAATGCAAAATAGGATGATCTGTGCGATTTATTTTCTTCTTTTCCTTGACTGGATTACTGTTTCTAAACTTCTGATGTCAACGTTTGCTCAGATCGTGTCAGTGAAATTATTCTTGTAGGGGTGGAATCCTTCATTCAACACTCCACATTAAAATCTCTTCCTTTATCTAAACCTTGGTTTTCCAATAAATGTACTAAATCTGTTCAAGAGAAGAATGTCACATATTGTAATTGGCTTGTATCCAAATCTCCATGTTCATTTTCTGCCTACACCAAAGATTGCAACAATTGTAAAGGAATCATTAATCAGTCCAAACTAGATTTCAAACAGGCTAAGAGTAGAAAACTTGCTTCTTGTCAAATGGTAACCAATCATTCTGGTCTCTTGCCAAAGCTATTGGCCACAACTTTTGCCCATCTCTGTTCTCACCTCTGTCTAAACCAGATGGTTCTATCGCCACTTCAAGCAAGGATAAAGCTGACCTGATAGCATCCTATTTTCCTTCCAACTCGTGTATTAATGATCCTGATAAACAACCTGCCACCTTTCCCAGTACGTTCCATTCAATTCCTCCTGTGATCTTTGGTCTAAAGGACGTGAGAAGGATTTTGAACAATCTTGATGCTAAGAAAGCTCCAGGTCTGGTGATATTTCTCCTCTTGTTCTCAAAACCTGTGTTCCTGGGCTTACTCCTGTTCTGTATCGCCTTCTTTCACTTTCTTATTCCAAAGGTGTTTTTCCTTCTGCTTTGAAATTTTCTCACATCAGCCAGTTCCTAAAAATGGCAAAAATCCCTCCCATCCAATTATCGACCCATTGCAATCACCTCTACTCTTTCCAAAGTAATGGAAAAAACCATTAACTGCTCTTAAATTATCTAGAAACCTTCCGTATGATCAACGATCGCCTGTATGGTTCCATCGACACCGATCCACTGGTGATACTCTGGCTTATGTTACCCAGCTTTAGACAAGTTCAATGGAAAAGTTTGGTGAAACACAAGCAGCTGCTCTTGACATCTCAAAGGCTTTTGATCGTGTTTGGGATAAAGGTCTTCTAAACAAGCTTCTATCTTATGGTTTGCCAAATGTTTTTTGTAATTGGTTATCCAGTTTTCTCTCTGATTGCTAACTGAGGGTGATGGTAGATGGCTCTCTGTCTTCTAACTTCTCCACTAATGCTGGTGTTCCCCCAAGGTTCAGTTCTTTTCCCCACTCTTTTCCTCTTGTATATTAATGACCTTCTTCCATTGACTGGAAATCCTATCCATAGTTTTGCCGATGATAGCAAATTGCATTCCACTTTCCATTTTGAGAAACCTTGCCCTGCTCAAACAGCTTCAACTATCCACTACCAATTCCTTAAATGATGATCTCCAAGTAATTCTCCAGTGGGGCAATGATAACTTAATTGATTTCAATCCTTCTAAAACTCAGTCGTCTTAAATGTGCCACCAAGCAGAGATTCTTCAGTATGACCTAGACAGACTTCAGGGATGGTCAGAAAAATGGCAGCTATGCTTTAATCCAGCAAGGTGTAAGGTATTGCACCTCAGAAAAAATAACCCCAAAAATAATTTAAACACTTGGCAGAGTTGAACTAAAGCCGGTAGTGGAGGAAAGGGACTTGTGTATTACGATACGGTCAGACATGAAGTTCTCTGAACTGGTTGCAAGGAAAGTCCAAGGAACTGGTTGCAAGGAAAGTCCAAGGAAAGTCTATTGATGATTTATCAAACAATTGCTAATAGAGATAAGGACATCATAATCCCATTATATAAAGCTATTGTTAGACCACACTTGGAATACTGTATTCAAGTATGGAGACCACACCTAAAAAAGACACCTAAAAAAGACATTGTGCTTCTTAAAAGGGACCAAAGACAGGTAACTTGCCTGGTGAGATCGGAAAAATGGCATCCATATGAGGAAAGACTTCGAATATGTGGGTTGCAGAGTTTGGAAACTAGGTACCTTAGAGAAGGCTTGACTGAGGTGTTTAAGGCTCTGAGAGGCATAAGCAAAATGAATGAGGATGCAATTTTCACAGTTATAAAAGATTCTAGAACAAGGGGAGGCCACAATTTCAAGTTATGGGGAGGAGATGTTTAGAGTGGATTGGAGGAAGTTTTATTTTAGCCAACGAGTTATAAATTACTGGAATAAGTTACCTACATAGGTGGTAGAAGCTGAGAGTTTGGGGAAATTCAGAGGTCAGCTAGATAGTTACCTATGGGAGTAGGGAAACACATAGGTTGTCTATTTCCTTTTATCTTCTTAATTTTTTCTTCTTATTATTATTATTGTTATTTTAATTTTATTATTTTATTTTATTTATTTAATTTTATTTTATTTATTTAATTTTATTTTATTATTATTATTTATTTTATTTCATTTTTTTTTTGACTGGTGCATCATAAGCCATAGGCTTCCTTGCACCATGTGGCTAATACTAATACTAACCTTGCAAAAAGGATTCTTCTACTCCTATGCTAACCTTTGATGACACTCCGATTTCTAGGCAAAGTCATACATCTCTATCGGAGATTACTCTGACTTCTAATCTCTCTTGGCATAAGCACATTCATTACAAATAATGCTTCCTCTGCATCTAAAAAACTGGATTTTCTCTTTTGCTGTCAGCATTACTTTCTTTCAAACAGCTATTCACTCTGTACAAATCTCAAATCTTCCCTATCAAGGAATATTGTTCCCACATCAGGGGTGGTGCACCAAAAAGCCTCTCTCAGGCTTCTAGATTCCAATCAAAAGAGGGGAGGGCTGTTAGATTAAATAATGATTCATCTCTAATAGAGTCTCTCCACTCTCTGTCTTATAGATGTTCTGTTTCTGCTGCATGCCTTTTCTATAGATACCTCCGTGGGCACTGTTCTTCTGAATTGGCCTCTATAATTCCTGCTCTCTCTCTTCTAAAGCAGTGAGAACACATGCTGCAACCAGTCAACATCCTTTTACTGTCCAACTTGAAACTCACAGAACCAACTTTTCTTCTTCCTCATTTATTCCTTCAACTTCCATTTTCTGGAACAACCTTCCATCATGTGTATTTCCTGAAAATTACAAATTACTGAAGTTCAAGTCTAATATCAACAAATATCTTCTTCCATCTTCTCACCCTCCAACCCATGCACGGTTCTAAGTACTATAGGTTTTAATACCTCTCATGTTTGGGGTTTTCATAAAAAAAAAAAATTAATTAACTTATTGGAATTTGTATATCTATCTATACATTAAAAAAGTTTTCCTCCTAGTAATATTTATAATGGGAGAAGAAGGTGGGGCAATTATGTCACTTATTCAAACAAACTAAAATATTTGCAAAATACTAAACTATTTACAATCATACCTCTACTATATTGGGACAACGGCCCCCTTCATCAGCTGACATTAATATACAATGTCAATGGAACATTAATGACATTAATATACAATGTCAATGGACATTAAATGATGCTGGGTGTATTAGACAGGGAATCAAGTGCACTCCAACAATTACCAAAAATACACCTGGGAGCTCAGCAAGTTTAGTAAATTTAAGTAAACTTAGCAAAATGTCTTTGTATATGTAAGTATTTATGTGGCATTTATTGGACTCAGACTAAACAATTAACCGACTTAATCAGGAGTTAATCAAAACAGAAACAGAAAATCATCATTTACATAAAACTTTATGGAAAAAGATATGTGGGAGGATGATTCCATTCCCAAATTCAGAGGAACAGCAGAAATAAATAAATAATAAATTAAAAAATATTGAGTCTTCCTTAATGTGCAAAAGTAAGCTAAGAACACTAAATAAGTATGAATGTTATATTTATTTACCTGAAATCCTCTAGTACCTTGTATACCAATTGGGCCTTTCTCACCACGCTCTCCAGGCAGACCAGTGAGTCCTTGGGGCCCAACTAAACCTTCTTTTCCAGCATCACCTCTTGGTCCAGGTGGGCCTGGTATTCCAGCAAGACCATCTAAACCAGAATCACCCTTTGAAATTTATATAAAATTAATTAATATTTTGAACAATATTTTAAAATTAATCAAATAACAAAGTCAAAATATTAAAAATATATTGCAGTAATCATTAGTGTATGTGTGTGTGTGTGTGTGTGTGCGCGCGTGCGCGCGCGCGTACACATATATATGAGGAGGTGCAAGCTAAAAGTTTGCAGTCGCTGAGTGGAGCACTAACCACATGTAGTATAGCAGCATGCATTAGCTACCACTAAAATAATTCATTGTGAGTTAGTGTGGCAAAACCAACAGGATATTATGATTTTGGGTATTTGGTGTTTAGATGTGCTTCTGTTGAGTGTGTCTTGAGATTTTTGTAGCCAAGTAAGATAGTGTACATTAAGGAACAGCAAATTTGCAATAAACAATACCATAAGCTTGAGAAAACAGCTTTAGAGAATTATTAAATGCTTAAATAACCATTTTCGTAATTATGCTATGGTAGAACACAAACTTTTCAATTGTATTCACATTTCCCAGGTGACCAAACTTCAGTTGAGGATTTTGAGTTCTCAGGTCATCCATCATCCAGTCAGACTGATGAAAATGTTGAAAAAGTGCATGCCCCAACTGAAACAGAAATGGCTTCATGTGTGCAGGGACCTACAAGCATAGGACGGACAGAAACTTCCTTTCCAAAGTTAATATATTGTTTCAGTTAGGGCATCTTGGGGATTCGCTCTGCTCAGAGTAAAAAGATATGAATGATATGTGGAAGCATCCAATACTAAGTCTACTTAGGATATCCTCCTCCCTTTACAATTTTCACAAACATATAGTCTAGTTTACAAATTTCAGCTGGATTTTGAACAATTCTTTGATGATTACTCCTGCCAGAGGTTCTGTCACTGGATTTTGCATTGAATGTAAATAACAGCTTTGCAGTCTTCAGAAAGCACTCTTTTTTTTTTTTTTTTTTGGTAGTTGTTTGCACATCAGCTTCTATGGCCATAATGCACCTCCCAAGATTTTTACAGTACTTTGATCCAAGCCCGAGGCAGGATTCGAACCCGCGACCTTTGGGTTGCCAAGCAGGCACTTTACCCACCTGGCTAGCCAAGTCGGCACAGAAAGCACTCTGAATTGCCTTTTTAAATTACATATGGCTTTGGCTGCTTGGTCTGCTACTTCCTTTTCTGGTACTCTTACAGATCCCAGTATCCAGAACAGTTTAATATTGTGATTTGGTTTACTATGTAACATTAACTATCAAATAGCCAGCAGGTAGTTGGTTGCTAGAACAGACTTCCATCCCTTTTATTGGAAGTTGATAGCCTAAATAAATTTAAAGCTGAGCTGGACAGGCATTTGGAATGAATGGAGGGGTGAAATGGGAGCGTTTTTTTTTTGGCTGATGTTGCATAAGCTTACTTTCTTGCATTATATGCCTCTACTAATGCTAATGCTAAATATAGTGGAAATATATACCAATTCTATGCAACATTATGGAGAATTAGTGTATAATATCTAGTTTTATTGGAAATGGTTTTAAAGTTCCTGATTTAAGTGCTGTATGGATTGCCACTATTTCTGCAGTATGAATACTGAATTCTTGTAGAAGTTTGCATGACTGTAATTATTGGGAAGAGTGCTACTATCTGTACATGGTTTCTAATATAGAACCATCAATATATATTGAAATATAGCTGTCAGATTGTGCTCGGTCAGCAACATGGAGGTTTGGGAAGCGACAATTCCATGCTGCTGACAGAGCACAATAATACACAACTTTACACAATTGTTTGTTCCAGTTATATAAAGAGAGGGATCACAGAAAATTCTCTAATCATTCCTTGATGATCCAATGCTGCCTTTGCCACATTATCTTTGTAGAGATTATATGATGTTAGGAGGTCTTTGAGTCTGATACAAACTGGCTAACTGCAGTGTTTAAGTTTATGTATGGTCAGGTTCCACTTTGATTCAAACAGCATGGTTTGTATTTTGTATACAGCATTGTATTTTGTATACAAAATACAGTGCTAAGTGTTATCTTTAAATAACTAATAGTAGTCTGAGTTATGAAAGAAAAAAAGAATTAAATAACAAATACAGCAAATTACTGCTGCAGTTAAGGTTGAACTTGGCAAGGTACGATTCTGCTCCTATGCACCAAGCCACCTAATTTTCAAAATTAAATAAAATAAAATAAAAAAGAAAAAAAGACTCTCACCTTCAGCAGTGCAAATGCATGATGCTTGCACTTGATGCATTTGTGTGCATGACACTTGTCAAGCACATAAGTGGACTTGGAAAGTGCATGCATGCAAGTAAGCTTGACAAATGGAGGAGTAGGGGAGCATGTAAATGCAAATGTTATGCGTATGAAATGAATTATGATTCTTTTTCAAGTTCACAAGCAGTGATGTCCCTTTGAAGAGGTAGGGCATGTAAGTGTCTGATTTCTATATATATATTATAAAAGTTGTACTCATTTTATTGTGAATGTGGGCATACATTTCCTTGGGCAGTGGGTCATACATTTGTACTGCTGAAAGTGAGTGTTGTTTTGTTTTTTCTTATTCATTTTTATTTTATTTTAATCTGAATATTAGGTGGCTTGGTTCATAGCAGCAGGCTCATATCTTGCAAGTCCAACCTTAACTGCTGCAAATTTAGTGTATTTGTTACATGCTTTAGTGCTTTCTTTTTTCATAAGTCTTGGTGATATTGCCATTTGGTCCCTACAGTAAAGATATTAATTGGCAATTTGCTTGCTTCTGAATACAGACTGTATATGGGTAATGTATAAAAGGTATCTTTTACAATATGCAGGCTGCAATAGTGGAATGAATAGGGTTCCTAAGTGTGCTTTTGGAGATATGCCAGTTTCCATGATCGTGCTTTGATCTGATTATTGCTTTTTGCAGATTTAATAGGCTGTATCCAGCAGTCCCCATATTTTAAAGACAGATGCAAATGGATATTTATCTGAATCATGCAATTAACATATATTTCTCTGATTTCTGCTTTGAAGGTAAGCTTTTTGTCTAGGATAAGGCAAAGCAAAGAAATTGCTCACCCTCTGTTATGCTATGACCATTCAAGTAAGTTCAGAATCCAGATAGGGGTTCTACATTAGGCCTGATGTAGCTGAGTTATCAGGAGGGAGAGTGCACGTGCTCTTTGAGTGAACTGGGGTACAAGCCTTTGACTGATAAATATGATTAACATTTGTATTGATGATTTACTGTAAATTCTACTGACCTGGTGCCGTGCCAGAGTATAAGCAAGAACATTTTCTGCAAAAACATACAGATCATTTTGTGGGTTGAAATTCTAAATCCATTTAATGTGTTCCATTTGCTTATCACATAGTTTCCACACTGCACATAAAATAAACTTAGGTAAATTCTTAATTACACTATTGATTTTGATGGTAAATAATGCTATGCTAAAGACACAGTTTGTAAATTTTGGAGAAGTACATTTGTACAGTGACCTGAAATGTCCCATTTTCTGTGAAGTTTAGGATGAAAATCATTAAGCGCCTTTGCAGCTCAGCATTGGAGAAGACCACAGTGACATATTGTATCACATATCTTTGCTTTTGCACATACAAAATGGTCTAATGTGAATTTATTATGTTGGAAACTGCTTTTGGCCTTGGTGAATCAGTTATCAAATACCATAAAAAAATATTTATTTATGATGATTTTTTCCACTTTTTTGATAATACAGTTCATAAATGCCCTGAGAATCTAGTTGTCTGGATTGCATGATCAGGTTTTGAGAATGTTAATATGCATGCATGGTACAAACTCTTTGTGTAGTGAGTGTTTGGAAGTTATTCTTATATAACACTGAACAACAAATTTTGGGTCATATCTTGTTAAGGCATGAAAGTAAGTTTACTTTATAGATTTTGGGGAGCTAAACATGGAAATAGTGCTTAAAATGGCAGATTGGCTCTTGTTTTCAAAAAAAGTAGTTTTTTATATTTATATAAAGTATTTTTTTATTTCTATGGCAGTAAGATGTAGCTACCAAAATATCTGTATCAAACAAGGGACCTTTTTTGCCTTTTGCTTGTATTCAGCTTCGGGAGTATCCTTTTTCACTATCCAACAATAATCAGGCAACATGGCAGCACTCCATTTGTTTTGTATCTTTGGGAGCACTTCCATCAATGTCTTGATGGAAGTGTTCCCCATGTTCATCGCTGACGGTATCACAGTTTGGCAATAAGAAATTCAGGTATGAGTGTAAGAAATGAATCTTCAATGACATGTTACACCCCAATTTTTCATAACAAGGAATGAGATCTTCCACAAGCTGCCTGTAGTGCTTTAACATTTCCTAGAAAACCAGTCGAAACATTTCGAAAGGCTTCCATGCTGATTTCCTGCTAAGGACACGCTTGAACTGTTTCGTCTTTGAAAAGTTGCCTTATTTGCAGACCAATGAAAATGCCTGCCTTAATCTTCTCTCTACTAAGTCTTGGAAATTTCTCTTGCAAGTATGCAAATGCAGGACCATTCACTTCCAAAGCCTTCACAAAATTTTTCATAAGCCCCAGTTTGATGTGGAGTGGTGAAAGCAAAAGTTTATTTGGATCTACCAGAGGTTCAAATGCTACATTCTTCATTTTGGGTGTTAATGATTTTTGTTGAGGCCAACTCCTCTTCTCATAGTGCATATCCTTGGAATGACTATCCCACCCACAGAGAAAGCAACTATACTTAGTGTAACCCTTTTGTAGTCCTAATAAAGTGGCGATTACCTTTAAATCACCACGTATCTGCCACTTATACTTCTGATAGTGTATATCTAAGAGGATGTTCTCCATGTTTGCATGTTTCTTTTTTGTGGATGGCATACACAAGAGGTATTGAAGGCAGCATATTTCCATTATGCAATAACACAACCTTAAGGCTAACCTTAGAAACGTCTATAAATAGTAACCTTTCTTCGGGAACATTTAGACCACCAACATTCTTACAAACAGTTAGTTCATCTTCTGTTTGACAGAATTTATCATAGTTTTTATTTTGAGTATGAAATGTTGTATCAGCATGCCATGAGTTGATGTAAGTTGCTATTTATTTAATTTATTACACCATGGAGCATCAAATACAAGTTGCACTTCACACATTGTGTTTAACTATTATAAAATGTTGTGTGAATATCAGGTTGTGATGTATCTGCAATGAAATGAAAACAATTACTTTTATATATTATTTGTTATATAATAGTAAAATTAATTACTAATATTAATTATATGTAATAAAATATTAATTATACATAATAAAATATTAATTACTAATGGAAAATTAGTAATTAACTGAAAGAGATGGTTTATGCATGGGTACCAAAGCATACATCATTTTAGCAAATTAGTACTTCTTTAATGCATTTTTTAAAATTTTTTGCTCTAAGGCTGACTCAGTGAAAAATAAACAAGTTATGCAGTGTACACAGCGCATTACATTTCAGGAAATTTAATTTCTCATTATAAAAGCAAAAAGTAAATAACTAGTTATCTTTTATCAGTTAATTACTAAAAATATATTCTGGCTAAAAGCTGAGTATGAAAGAGATGATTTATGCATGGGTACTGTACACACATCATTTCTACTACCCAGGTAGTATGAGTGCATCGTTTAATTATCTCATATTGTGAATCAACCTTCACGAGTGGCTGAGGTATTGCACTGCTTTGAATAAGTAATGCTTCACCAGTGGAGAAGACTAATGTTACATATTCTTGGTGGATACCACCACCCAATGTTGCAATAGTGACAACCCAGTTATGAAGTATAAGTCCAAATTATGAGAGGTGCTTAATGGTGTGTGTGGTTTAATCTAAAAATATATTCTTGACTAAATGCTGAAAGTATGAAAGAGAGACAGTACCCATGCATAAACCATCTCTTTCATACTCTTAGCATTAACCAAGAATATATTTTTAGATTAAACCATGCACACTATCAAACATCTCTCATATTGTGGACTTATACTTCATAACTGGGTTGTCATTATTGCAACAACAGGGTACCTGCCCACCCACCGATGAGTAAGCCAACAAGCTTTGAAACTGTGTCATCTGGGTGATGGCATCTGCCAAGAATAAGTAACATTAGTCTTCTCCACTGGCGAAGCGTTACTTATTCAAAGCAATGCAATACCTCAGCCACTCATTGTAAAGGCTGATTCACAATATGAGATAATTAAATGATGCATTCATACTACCTGGGTAGTAGAAATGATGTATGTGCAGTATCCATGCATAAACCATCTTTTCATACTCTTAGCTTTTAGTTCAAGAATATATTTTTAGTAATTAATTGATAAAAGATAATTAGTTATTTACTTTTCGCTTTTATAAATAACAGAAATATAAAAAATCAATTTGAGAAATTAAAATTTCCAGACATATAATGCACTGTGTACACTGCATAACTTATTTATTTTTCACTGAGTTGTTTATTCTGTGAATAAACATAACTTGTTTATTCAGCCTTAGAGCAATGAATTTGAAAAAATGCATTAAAGAAGTACTAATTTGCTAAAATTAAAGAGGATTTTGATTTAGTATTATTAAAAATCTGAGCTATTAAAATCTGGGTTAAGGGCTAAAATAACAAATAATACCTACCCTTTCTCCTTTTGTTCCAGGCAATCCAACAAGTCCAGGTAAACCTTGGATACCCTAGAAAATATGATATTGAACAGAAATCCTCACTATTTATAAATGTTTGTAAACAAGAACTAGTCATAAATATATCAGTACAGCAAAACTTTACTTCAAATATACATAAAATATTTTTGAAATTTGCATAAAAGTAATTACTATTTTCCAAAAATAATTCATTATAATGCTATGATTATGGAATAAAAATAAAATGATATGATGATTATCAATAGATTAAATAATGTAATGAACAACTCTTATACCAAATCAGTCCATGTAATGAACCACTCTTAGACCAAATCAGTCTTTGAGGCTGTCACTGATATTCTTTCTGGCATGTCAAGCTGGGCCTGCTATGTGGGAGTCTAAAATGCTGATGGAACTGATATCCAGATGACACTCAAGTCAAGTGGACTGAATTTTGGCAAAGTATATTTTTGGTCATTCTGTGATATCCAAATCCTCTGCTTACACCTTCACAATGGTGGGACTGTTAGTAATATTGGGTATAATTCCCGGATGCAAATCCTCAAATACAGTAATCTAGTATACTGGAGGTATACCACCCAGGTGTGAACCAATGTAAGCAGGGGTCGAGGTGTGGCACCCACACCACACAGAGGAATGCTGCCCACCTCTGTGTTACCAGGCAATACCATCACTTTGCTTATTGGAGGCTTGAAGTTGTGGAACCGACATTTAGTCTCCAGAGCAGAGCTCTGGCAACTACCCCATCTCTTCCATCATGCAGTATGATTGATGTCTTTTGAAGTTATGACGGACATCATGGCAAGATCCAATCTTCCTTATATTTCAAGGGTACAGAGCTAAAATGGTGTTGGCAGGTTGGTGGCTAAATAGTCCACGGGCCCCCAACCTAATGATAACTTTCTAGGAGGCTTCCAGATCAGCTAGTGTATAATTTCACTGCCCCTAATCTGCCAGAGAGTGACTGAAGGTAGTCCAAGTAGTGTGTGGGTGAGGCACATTATAGAGATCATGTTATGTCAAGGAGCTGGGTATATTCTTGCCATGTGTAAGCTACATCAAAAAATTTCATTACTTCATAAAACATGTCCTCCCCACTTTTTCTTACTACTGAATATATCATGAACAAATTAATAGAACAAACTTATCCGCAAAAAGATCTTAATCTCACAAACACTTCCCCATTCATAACACAAATATATGTGGTCTCAGTTCCAACCTCAATGATGTCCATTTCCACTTACAGTCTGTCAAACCCCTTGCACTTTTTCTGACAGAATCCTAATTATCAGTTGATCCAACCACTACTCATCTCAATTGTAATTATTCACTACATGATCCTCTCTTCAAAGGTGGTACGCTTGTGCATATTTCTGCTCATATCCTGTCAGAGATTTGGTAATTTGGAATCTCCTCTTTTTGATCTTCTCTGGCTTAAAATTTCTCTACCACATTCTGTCAAATTCATCTTTTGCCTCTATTGTTATCACAACTCCACTAATCACTTGGAACTCTTTGACTTCCTTTCTTTGAAATTTGACTTTATCCAGTCCAACTTTCTTAACAGTGAAGTAATCTTCTTTGGTGATTTTAATGTTCATAACTCCAGCTGGCTTCCGTTGTCTAGTCACACTGATCCAGCTAGTTGAGATGCTGAGGCTTTTGCAATTATTAATGACCTCACAGAGATTGTTCATTTACCTACCAGAATACCAGACAATCTTAGCCACAGCTAACACACTCGATCTTTTTCTCACAAACAACTCTTCTAAGTACATGGTTGAGGTAAGTTGTCCTCTGGGTACCTCAGGTCACAACTTGGTGATCTCTTCTCCAATGGAGTCTCTCTCTCATGGCCATTCTCAACCTCATGCTGTTTGGCATTGAAAGTGGGATGATATGAGAGATTTCTTTTCTTCTTTTCCTTGGTTGGATTACTGTTTCCAATGTTTTCTTTATGTCTCTGCCAGTTTTAAGGCTCTGAATGGATTAAGTAAGCTAAACATTGATGGCATCCTTACTCTTGCTCAAACAACATACACACACATGGAGTATAAATTTAAACTGAGAAGGATGGTTTCAGGATGGATGTGCAGAAATTTTCTTTCAGCCACCAACTTCCATCTTGTGTTGTGGAAATGGAAAGTTTGGATAAATTTAAGGAAGAATTAGAAAATTATTAGAGATGATGGACAAGTGATGTGGGAAGTGTTTATTTGGTTGATACTGTATAAGCTTGTGTCCTTGCATCATTTACCATACTAATACTAATATCATATTATGTATAGTCAACCCTCTAACACTGGCACTGAGAACATGCTGGTTTTTATTATGTAATTTTTTTATTACAAAAAAGGTCCCTACAACCCCAGGGGTTCACATTTGGTGCGTATGTGCTGGGCATACCCAGGGTCCTCAGCTGGATATCATCATTCTTCTCTTTCTTGGTGATTCCTCTCTCTCTCTCTCTCTCTCTTTCTCTCAGGGTAATTCAGATTTTTTTTTTTTTTTTTTTTTTTTGGTGCAGCATAAGGCTTCAGGCTTCCCTGCACCACATGGCTAATAATAATAATAATGAAATACAGCTTGGAATCACTTTGATTACTGCTATCTGTAGCAATTAAGAATGGCCCATTTTTCAGAGTCACCGTACCTCTTCTTTTCTTATCTCTGCAATTTCACTATCAAGAAATATATTTCTGATCAACCTGCCTACGTAGAATTAGCATAGCTCAGAGAAAGATTATAAAGATTATACTAGTGATCAATGGTTGACTGATTTATTTACTTATTTTTTTAATATACTTGAATAATAAATTTATGCTTAATAAACTGTGTTAATATACTAAATTTGTTGTTCTTATTCCAAAAACATTACTACTAAAGTAACAATATCAGAAAAAATAAAATTTTAGAGTACTTTGCATAACCTTTTAATTTTCGATTTTTCCCAATAGCAAAGAATGAGTACCAGCACCTACAAAAAAAGTGCTTTTTTTTTTTTTTTTTTTTTACAAAAAAAGCACTGTATATATATATATAAAACAGGAAAATGGGTCATCAATAAACACTCCATCATAGAGAAAAAACCCATTTTTAAATCAGTTTAATTTAATTTCCTCTTTTTTTCATTCCTTCAAAATCCTGCCAATCTATTTAGATGATTAAGAAATACCTAAAAATTGGTATAAAAGAAAAATTCTGAAAGGTCAAAAAAATAAAAGACAGGAATCTTACACACTGATGCATTCACTGACACACATTAGCATTTGGAAAATAATGACATTGAATAAACAGTTATTGAGAACAATGCAAAACAGTGCCTAAAATTTAAGTTAGAGTTTATCATAATACAAAACAGAAAAATTAATAAACTCTGGTGACTACCTATGTAAGTAATTAATGAACTGAGTAACTAGATAAAAAAAAACCTTTATTATTAGAAAAGTCCATAACTTTTCATTCATAAAAGGCATAACAGTTCAATAAGTGGTGCAGCAGTTCAATAAGAGAGGCCAAGGAGTGAAATGTCACTACAATGTTACAATTAATTAAATGAAGAAGATAACAGCTGCCTACAAAAGTGTGCTTTTCTGATGAAGCAACTTTTCATGTTTCAGGATATGTAAATCAGCACAATGTTCACATATTGGGGATCTAAGAACCCACATGCAGTGTTAAAAAATGCATGATAATATAATGCACAAGTCAATGGGTAATGTGAGTTTTGTCATTATTATATGCTTTGAATGGAGGAATATCAGCTAAATGATTTGCTAACATTAAAGAAAAGAATAACTAAAGCAATCTTTTTAATTTTATTTGAAATGCTAAGCAATGTATGGTAGAAGGTTGAGTACAGAGTTGATATCCTCAGAACTAAGGGGTACACAATCAAGTTTACTGATGTATATAAAAACTTTTTTGTGCTATTATTTGTAATTATAAAAAAAGCTAATATGTATCTGTACAAAGTCATGGACTTTTGAAATAATAAAGTTTTTTTGGATATCCTGTATATATAATATATTTGGGAATATAGGTAAGAAATACCTGTGGTCCTGGAAGTCCAGCTTTTCCATCTGAACCAGGGACTCCCTATAGGAAGTAAACAAAAACATATGGTATTAACAAATTATTCAAAAGAAAGGAAAATAGGATGAATAAAGGAATAAATTCTTATTTCAAAATACTAAAGATACAGCACTAATAAGACATGGGCTTACGGCTTCATTGTAACTGTTATTTTTTTCCCTGTTGGCTAATATACTAGCACAACAGTTATCAGCGGGCTGTGCATTTTTATGAAAGCATATGTATACTATTTCACAAAGCACATATTTGCAACTATATACATCATCCCATTTTAACCATGTTTGACCATTATATACTTTGTCTTATCTAAAAGATAATTAATGATGTGTTTTATGAAGGACATCATGTGTGAACAGGGTACATGACAAATCTGAAACCATGTCCAGATGCTGCAGTACATGGCAGCAAAACTGCAATAGTGGCAGATTTTACCAACCCCAAGAAGGCACAGTGCATATTTTGGTTCGATGAACTGCAGTCTGCCATTGCTGTTCTGCATAAATTTTGAATACAGTTTACAAAAAAAGCTACCAAGTAGATCTACATTTCTGCAATGGTATAGAATATTCATAGAGGATACCTGTTTGTACAATTATCCTAGTTGGGGGTGGTGGCAGTTAAACAAAAGTCTCAGGGCATAATGGAGGTAGTTTGAGGAAGTTTTATGTGAAGCCCAGGAAAATCCATATGATATGCAAAGTAACTAAAAGCACTCACATGTTGATCTTGATATGTGAGTCTAACATGTCAAGATCAACAGTGTGTAATGTGTTACATCACCATCTGAGGATGAAACCATACAAGTTACAATCTATGCAGAAGCCATCAATCAATGAAAAAACCAAGAGGATGGAATTTTAGCATTAGCATTAGTAGAGGCATTTGATGCAAGAAAGCAAGCTTATGCAGCATCAGCCAAAAAAAAAAAAAACCCACTTCCACTTCACCCCTCTGTTCATTCAAAATACCTGTCCAGCTGAGCCTTAAACTTCTTTAGGCTATCAACTTCCACAACAAGGGATGGAAGTCTGTTCCACCAACCAACCACCCGCTGGCTAAAGGCAAATTTCCGCACGTCTATCCTACATCTGTCTTTTCTCAATTTAAATTTATGCCCTCTCAGGTGATTATTCTGAGCGAGAGGAAGAATCCCATCAGCATTGAGCATGCTCAAACCATTCAAGGCTTTATACACCTCTATCAGATCACCTCGCTGGTGCCTAGTCTCCAGACACTGTACTTTGCAAAACTTAAGCCTTTCTTCATAAGAGCAACCCTTTGTTCCATTCACTAATCTTATTGCCCTTCTCTGTACTCATTCCAGCAGCTCTACATCCTTCTTGAAATGAGGCCTCCAGACCTGTATACAGTACTCTAGGTGTGGCCTGACCATTGCCTTATACAAGGGAATAATCACCTCCTTATCCCTGCTGGAAAAATTCCTATATATCATTGATAATACACCATGAGCTACTCTTGCAGCCCGTCTGCACTGCTCAGAGAACTTCATATTTGCCTGCACAACCACCCCCAAGTCCCTTTCATTCTCTACCACTGTCAGTGTAGTACCACAGAGTTGATACGTTGCTCTGGGGTTGCTGTTTCCCATGTGTAGTACTTTACATTTGTCAATGTTAAACTTCATTTGCCACCTCTCAGCCCATCTGCTCAACCTTTCCAGATCCTGTTGCAGCAGCATAGTGTCAGTAGTGTCCATGACAACCCTGCCTACCTTTGTATCATCTGAAAACTTCGACATTAAGCTTGATATACCCTCATCAATATCATTTATGAATACAGAAAACTAATAACATTAGTCCACGACGAGCAGTGTCCATTGATTACCACTCTCTCTCTCTCTGTCTTCTCCCCCTCAGCCACCCCTTTATCCACAGCAGCAATTTGCCTCCAATGCCACACTGCTCCAATTTGTGCAGCAGTCTTCCATGTGCAACAGTATCAAAAGCCTTTCTAAGATCCAAGTATATAATATCAAAGTTATTCCCTGCATCCAGTTCCTTTGTGACTGCATCATAGTATCCAATCAAATTGGTCAGGCAAGACTTCCCCTTAACAAAACCATGCTGTGTCCGAGCTATAGCTGAAGTCTTGTCTAAATGATCCTGCAGTGCTTCTTTAACTAGTGTCTCCATTAATTTTCCTGGAACAGAAGTTAAACTCACATGTCTATAATTACTTGTGTCAGCCTTTGATCCTCCTTTGTGAATTGGGGTGACATTTGCACATCTCCAGTCTGTGGGTACCTCCCCTGAGTCCAAGGAAGCTCTCATAATTATGCCTAAGGGTTTGCTTACTTCCTTTGCTGCCTCCTTTAATATAACTGGATAGATCCCATCCACCCCAGCTGCCTTTCTTGTGTTTATCTTCAACAATTTCTCCTCCACTTTACTCTCAGTTATTACAAGATTCTCTAGCTTATTGCTAGAGCTGAATACACCTCTGGCTTTCCCCTCACTAAATAACTCCTCATGTGTGAATGTCGATGCAAAATATTCATTTAGTTTGTTAGCTACCTGAGCAGGATCATCAACAGTGACCCATCGATATCAAGTGGACCAATCTGATTCATCCCCTTCCTTCTAGAGTTTACATAAGTAAAGAACTCTTTGCTGTTTTTCTTTGCATCCTTCGCCAAAAATTTCTCGTAATCTACCTTCGCCTACCTAACCTCCTTTGTAACTTGGTTACAGATCAACTTGTATCTATCATAGGCTTCTGTGTCATGTGTTAATTTGTATGTATCCCATGCATGTTTCTTCTCTGACATATGCCTCATCAGTTCATCTGACATCCATTTAGGCCTAAACCTTGAACAATATTTCTTAGTTGGTATGTATAGCCTAGTAGCTTCCAAGATAAGTTCTTTGAATGCTTCCCATTTTGCATTTGCTGTTGGTAACATCATCAGTTGGTCCCACTGTATAGAATTTAAATACTGTCTCAGTCCATCATAGTCGCCTTTACGGAAGCAATACCCCTTCCCTTTACCCCTAATGGTAGTTACCTCTTTGAGTAAATCCCACTTCAGCACTCTGTGATCACTGCCACCTAGTGGTTCATTTATCTGCAGATTCTTAATGCATAAAGAATCACTGCTGATAATCAAATCAAGAGTATTCTTCCCTCTAGTTACCTCCTGAACATGCTGATGTAGAAAACAATCATCCAATAAATCCACAAAAGCCCTGCTAGTGTGTGAGTGACCAGCCCCCAAATTCCAGTCAATATCTGGGAAATTAAAATCCCCCATTATAAGACTCTCTGATTTACTGGCCCACTCTATTTCCCTGTACAGTATCTTATTATACTCATCAGAGTCATTAGGCCTATAGCACACTCCTACTCTCAATTTTGATCTCCCAATGCTTATGTCACACCAAACTGACTCGACACTGCACTGTCCAGCGATGTCCACTGGCTTCACTTCCTTGGATTTTGTGTATTTCTTAACTAATAGCATAACCCCTCCTCCCTTCCTATCCAGTCTATCCTTTCTGTAGATGTTGTACTCCCCAAATTCCAGTTCTGCATTCCTTATATCTGTCTGTGATATCTCTGACGTCTCTGATATCTCACGTCTCTGATATCCCAACAATATCTGCCTTTGATGTTTTGAGCAATACCTCAAATTCATCAAATTTATTTACTAAACTCCTAGCATTGGTGTACACGCAAGTATACATACACCTATTTCTATTCTTAGCTACCCTAACACAACCCATGTGTTTACTTGTACCGCAATGACTTCTGGCAGTCTCTGAAATATCCTCCATCTTGTTTTTCAGGCTTCTGCTCATTCCAATAGAAGCAGTGCAAGAATCTCTTTCACCTCTGCCAGTGGCTACTGTTAATCTATTCGTCTTTGTCTCCCCCCAAGCTAGCAGTTTTCCGACCCACCTAACACTGCCTCGATAGCATCAGCAAATATTCTTGCACCCTTTCTATTTAAGTGTATCCCATCCCTCTAGAAGCAATCTCTCCTGTTAACAAGTACAGTCCAGGCTGAAAAAAATTCTACCCCTTGAGCCTTGCACAATCTTTCCAGGGCCGAATTGATCAACAAGGCTCTCATCATATACTCCCTCCTATCGTGTCTGGGCAGAATTCCAGACACTTTCAAATTCAACCCTATTTCACGGCTTTTTTTTCAACAGTGACCTGTACTTCTTAAGCAATTCTGCCGGTCTCCTACTCTTGATATCATTAGTGCCAACGTGTACAACTATATCACCTTTTGTGCCCTTAAAAGATGATATCAGCTCTACAACGTCATCAACCTTTGCCCCTGGCAGACATACCCTGGTCCTGTTCCACCTATCCTTTTTACAAAGCACGTTCCCCGTTTCTCTGACAATAGAGTCACCAACAACTACTAGTTTCTTTGGGACTAGCGCATTCTGCCTTGGGGTTGCCGCTGTGTTGCGCGACGACCAAGTGCAAGCTCTGGCATTGATGTGGGCAGCTGAGAGCGTGATGGACCCCTCGATTTAGTTCCTTCGAGGGCATCCACCCTGTCCTTCAAGCTCTCATATAGGCCCATAAGAACGCTGAGTTGTTGCCTGATTTCGATACACTCCTTGCATCGCGTACACACAAAGACATCCCCCCCATGGCAATATCATGTCCCGTACCTGAATGCTCCATGAACATCACGCAAGCTGTGCATTTTAGAAGGCTGTGATTCAGAAGGCAACTGCCCCACTCAGTTCTCCTCTGAGCCACAGCACTTCCATTAGCTTGAGCCTTTTGTTTTGCTGCTCTGGTCTGAGTCATGTTTCTTTTAATTTAAATAAAATTTCAATTTCAGTTTATAACCCTAAATTATCTCCCAACACAGTTATAACGGGATATATATTTTTTAGTGTCAAGTATTAATTATCTCCGAGTTCCCTTTATATAACTTCCGTATCAGTTATGTATTAATTAATTATGTTACGTTTGTAATCTAAGTCGGTATATGTATTTAGTTAAAAGTACAATTTAAATGCCAACGAAGTTCAAGAAGTTTAATAGATTTTACCGATCACTGAAAATATTATAACCTATACTATACTAATGCTATCTAGGTTCGATATATGACGATCGTATGACAAAGACAAAGGTGGGAAGTTACAAACAGTAATCTATGGACACTTAAGTATTAATTAACTTTCAAATCTCGCTGTCTCAATTCAGAATAAACTGACTCAATTTACCAGCAGGTGCATGGCACAGCCATGGGTTCCCCTGTCAGTTCGGTCACGGCAAACATCGTGATGGAGGAGTTAGAGGGACGTGCGTTTACACATGCACCAGATCACATCGCGTTTTGGGGTCGCTATGTAGACGATGTGTTCGTAGTTATCCCTAGAGACTCAGTTCAGCAAATCCTAACCCACCTCAACTCACTATCGCCCTTCATAAAATTCACGATTGAGCTGGAGTCGAACAACACCATACCTAGATACCCTCGTCCGGCGCGAAGACACATGCTTGAAGATGACAGTTTATCGTAAACCTATGTGTGCTGGCCAATTTACCAACTTCCGGTCAGCACATGCACGGGGTCACCTCCTCACCACTGCCCGAACCTTGCTAACTCGCGCCTGGACACACTAGCTCTGCAGGTGAAAGACGCACAGAGATCACCAGGGTCAAATTGGACCTTGCGAGGTGTGGCCATCCCATCGACATCCTTGACAGGTGTGACCTACAAGCACGCGACAACGTGGTGACCAACAGTGTCAACAGTGGTGAGTCATCCACGAGGGCATTTATCCCATACTACCCCAACCTGTTACAACAGATCGGTAGAATCCTAAAATCACACGGGATAAAGTGCATCCAACTCCCAGGCAAGAAACTGTGTTCTCTCGTTTCCAACGTGAAAACACCTGTCCCCACTCTTCTGCAGAGCGGTTTGGTCTATTGCATCTCTTGCCATGACTGCACTAGCTGCTACTTTGGAGAGACTGGACGTCGGCTCAAGAAACGTCTCTCAGAACATAAAAGGGCGATCCGTTTGGCAGATGTGGAACACTCAGCTATTGCCGAGCATGTCTGGACAACCCACCATGACACTGACCCACACCGCGATGTCGTGGTTGTGGACAGGTCTCACCATTACCTACGGCGCACCTGGTTGGAATCGTTAAACATAAAATGCTCGGATACCTCTTTGAACAGGAAAAGTGGTTGTCAAGTTAACCCCATCACAGAAGCAATAATTCTGTCCATAGACAAACGCTGGCCGCGTCACCACCATACGTCACAGCCACAAACTTCAACCTCAAACAATTAGCCACGCGCCTCACGCACCAACTTGGCAGTGCACATCTCCATTCTAACTGTCATTTAATGTTTAACTGAAGAAGGCTGTCTACCCAGCCGAAAGCTCTTTTGTATACTAACCGTTCTCTATATGTATATTCTAGTATTAACCGCTCTGAGGAATTATAATTTTTTCATTTCAATAAGCTGATCTAGAGTAACTGATATCATTTTTAATCATGCAGCATCACTAAAAAGATGAATCTGTTATACATTAATGGAATCATCCTCAAAATTATTTGGTTCAATCACCACATAATACGTAGCCTCAATTATTTGCGAATAAATGTACTTGTTTTTAAAGAACATAACCAGAAACTCTGTTACAAGAAGGACAACAAACACTCAGCAGTGGATGACCACTGCTGAGTGAAAAGTAACATTGTTTCAAGCAAATAATTTAAAATTACAGAAACTAATATCACTAAACATAACTCATATTATTAGCTAAGTGTATCTTTTTAAAGGTTTTAATAACAAACATCTTTAGAAACTTTTATTACATACAAGCTCTTTTGGGTTTAGGATATAGAATCAGTTCTTTGATAATTCTTGTTTAAAGCACACTCAGCAATTGTCATGCCCCAGTTTGATGCAATGGGGTGGGGTGGGGGGGTCATGCTGCATCTGACCAACTTTGTTTATTATTATGGAAAATTTTTTTGGATTTCTTGAATTCTGCTTCAATATAGCAATATATCATCCTTTCTTAATAGATTTCCATATGTATTTTATATAAGCACCCAACTCATCATGTGCTATAAGTCCTCAGCAAACAAAACAAGGACTTAGCATTTCAATAACCTCTAAATCCTGCTGCTTCTAGCAGTGTTGTGAGGCTGTGGCCCTATGCTATGATAAACTAAATCGGGAATTAGTAAATGTGTGGAGTATTATTTTGATGCAGGCATCAAAATAATATGATGAATACTTCTCTGTGTTATAATTTTGCACTTTCTACCTGGGGATGTCCTGTTCCCTCCACTGACAACAAACTTTGGGCTTATGTTCGCTTTCAAAATGACAACGTTATCCACAAGTCAACCTAAAATTTTAATTTTGTTTTTAATTAAATAGTATCACCAAAAGGAGGGAATCCATTATTTATTAGACTCAGAGCACTGTCACACCAGACTATTTTGAGACTTACTGGTCTCTCATCATATGACAGATGGACCAATTAGCAACTTTGTGCCAACCAAGGGTATTGAGTCTCAATGAGCAAGAGTATATAAAAAATCAACATTTCTACTTACCTCATGTAGGTTCTCAAAAAAAATATTGAGGACAATAAATTTAAATGATTTGGACTCTTTAGATTAGATTGATTTTAAGGGTAAAGTATCAATATTAAAAAAAAAAATGCAGTGATTACTCTTTTCTGACAAATAATGCATTATTTATATATAATTAACTTGTATAATATACTGCTTAGCAACTTACCCTTTCACCATATGCACCATCTTTTCCAGGAATGCCTGCAACACCTGGAAGACCCTATTGTATTATAAACAAAGTTTATTATTATGAAATTAAATAGAATTATGAAATTTATACGTTAGCATTACTAAAAGAAGAGATCGTATTTAAATTAACACAAATGTATAGAATGTTCAAAGTTTGGGGGAGGAGGAATCATTTTTGAGCTAATTTCAGGTTAGGCCAACAGCTGAGAGTCTGAAATAAAAACTTTGAATATCTATAATTCACTAATTGAATTCTTTCTGTTTCATATTCATAAATATAATTATCACAGAAGGTGTCTAATTATCACAAGTCAATGAAGCTTTTTCAACCATTACATAATTCTTTGACTGTTAAATTTGATAATGAGATAAAGCAAATTGATGTTGTCAATTTTCTCACTGTTTTGAGATGATAATATTTGCAGTGCTAAACAACTGCTCATATTCCAATGCTGATATTACCAAAGTATTAACACTGATCTGCTGTAGATAATTTGGAATTTTGTCTCAGCAAACTACTGATCATCGATCCTGAACAGGCTTGCACTGATATATTCAGTGGGACATTTCATTTTTATATGTAGATCACTTTGTAATCTCTTGCTTTGGACCATTCGGTTGTTTCAAGAGCTTTCAAGTTCTGATAAAATTTTTTCACTTCAATGACCATCACTAAGTGATAAGTTCATGTAATAAACATGTAACAATCAATATTACTTCACAATTTCTGAGAAAAATATTCACTGATTGATTCCTGGTGTCTTGACATGCCAAACATTTGCTAACTTCATTTTTCCTGGTTCATAAAACTTCCATGTATAAGAAAATTACTTATCGGTCACTTGAAATTGTAGGTTAAATAAATGAGAACCAAATAATGTGTATGAATGGATGATTATCAATAACTGTAAGTTAAGTAAAGTATATTCAAATTAGAGGAACCGAAAATGAGGAAACAACCTTAGAGGTAGTCAGTAGTAAAAAAAAAAATGTCTGGTTATATAAGACAGTCTGTATAGACTATAAACATATATTGAGAGTGGCTGGAAAAGAAAATTATTGCATAGCTGTAAACTTTTGGGCTTATAGGAAGTCAGTAGCAGTACACAAGAAGATTTGTAGGTGTAGTGTGATATCCACACAAATATCACAAATTATTTTAGAATGCAGATATCCCTTATCCTCTTAATGGGATTCCTCATAAAGATCATGAAAAAGATCAGAGGGCAGAAATATCAAGAGGTGAAAATATGCTATAAAGAAAAATTATGGCTGGCAGTCTAGTTGTAAGCATTATAGATTTGATACAAAGAGCAGAATCAAATCAGAGAAAGTCAGGAGCATTTTGTTAATATTACATAATATAAAAAAAGCATGCTCACAAAGCTCAGACATTCCAATTTCAAGTTAGAATTAGCATTAATGGAGGCATATGGCACAAGAAAGCAAGCTTACACAGCATTAGCAAAAAAACTTCCCATTTAACCCATCCATTTGCTCCAAATGTTTGTCTAGTTCAGCCTTGAATTTATTTAAGCTGACAACTTCTACAACAGCAGATGGAAGTTTGTTCCAGCAATCAACTGCACCTTGGCTAAAGGCAAACTTCCACACATCTTTCTACAACTGACTTTCCTCAATTTGAATTTAGGTCCCCTCAGATGATTAATCTGGGCAAGAAGCAGAATCTCATCAGCATTGAGCTTGCTCAAACCATTCAAGGCCTTATACACCTCAATCAGATCACCTCGCAGGTGCCTAGTCACCAGACACTGTAATTTGCAAATCTTAAGCCTTTCTTCGTAAGAGCAACTCTGTTCCATTCACTAATCTTGTTGCCCTTTTCTGTACTTGTTCCAGCAGCTCTACATCCTTCCTAAAGTGAGGCCTCCAGACCTGTATACAGTACTCAAGGTGTGGCCTGACCATTGCCTTATACAAGGGGATAATCACCTCCTTATCCCTGCTAGAAAAATTTCCATATATCTTTCACAAGACACCATGAGCTGCTCTTGCATACTGTCTGCACTGTTCAGAAAACTTCATATCTGACTGCACAATTACCCCCAGGTCCTTTTCATTCTCTACCACTGTCAGTGTAGTACCATACAGTTGGTATGTTACTCTGGGGTTACTGCTACCCATATGCTGTACCTTACATTTGTCAATGTTAAACTTCAGTTGCTACTTCTCAGCCCATCTGCTCAACGTTTCTAGATCCTCTTTCAGTAGCATACTGTCTTTAGTGTCATTAACAACTCTGCCAACCTTCGTATCGTCTGCAAACTTAGACATTAAGCCTTCATCAATATCATTAATAAACACAGAGAATGACAATGGAACCAACAGTGATCCCTGGGGGACTCCACTAATAACGTTAGTCCAAAAAAAAAAAAAAAAAAAAACAGTGTCCATTGATTATCATTCTCTATCTCAACCATCCCTTTATCCACAGCAGCATTTTGCCCTTAATGCCGTACTGCTCCAATTTGCAAAGTAGTCTTCCATGTGCAACAGTATCAAAAGTTTTTTCTAAGATCCAAGTATATGATATCAAAATTATTTTTTGCATCCAGTTCCTTTGTGACCACATCATAGTATCCAATCAAATTGGTCAGACAAGACTTCCCCTTAACAAACCTGCTGTGTCTGAACTATAACCAAAGTGTTGTTTAGATGATCCTGCAATGCTTCTTTAACCAGTGACTCCATTAATTTCCCCAGAACAAAAGTTAAACTAAGAGGTCTGTAATTACTTGTATCACCCTTTGATCCTCCTTTGTGAATGGCTGGCAGTCTGACATGAAGTGCTGGAATACAGGCTACTGCTGAAGGCTGTATTATGTGAAGCAGCTGCTACACATAACAATATCACCATTGCTACTGGCTGAGTTTAGGCTGTTGTGTCTTGCCTGAAGAAATGGGGTGGTAGGAGAAGTGTCAGCAGTCTGGAGATGAGGAATGGCTTTGACTAGAACTAAAATGTCTACAGAGCTGCCAACTTTTGAATTTTAAAAAACTAGATTCAGGCATTTTTAAACAGGAGAAAAACAGCAGGTTTTTTTTAGACTTAAACAATGGAACCAGGTGAAAAATGGCAGGTTTTACAAAAAGTAGGAGTGCTTTCCAAAAAAATAGGAAGAAAACAGGAGTTTTTTGGAAAATGCATGAGGTTTTTTTTAAGTACAACTGCACTACAAATTAAATTTCACTGGCAAAATACATTTTATATTAAAATATGGCAACAGAATTGCCTACTAGTAAAGTTTACTTTTAAACATTAGCTTACTAACATTTTTCTATGTGAGAATTTGGATATTCTATTTGAAATTAAATTATTTTGATTGCACTAAGAAAGATACAGTTGTAGACTCTGCCTGCTTCAGAAATGTTGAATCAAACTTTTATTCATAAAAATAGTCCTGGTCTCTATACTTGGCTATCCAGAGCACTTCCAGAGTTTTTGTTGTTTCTAATGTGGCTGAATATTCTCTCAAATTTAGCACTGTTAAGGGGTATTGTTAAAATACTAAGCATGTCTTGGGAAAGAACAGAATCTTTGGCAGCAGAAATGACTATGATTAAGTCAAAACCATTCTTGTAGTTCAGTCTAATATGGCAATCAATTTCCAAAAAGAAGTCAAATATTTGAAGACTGTACATAAAATAAAGTTGCACGTAACATAACTAAGAGTAATGACCTCGGTACATGAATGTGAGGTACATGAGATTGAAAAGTCATGTCTGGGTTTTTAAACAGCATAACATTTAAAAGAAATAAACAAACTGCTTTATTTAAGCCAAAAGAGAGAAACATGAACATACAGACTTTCTGTATGAGCATGGATCACATGCCTAAAATTATTAGATTGCTTGGACTGTTTAAGACTGCTTTCACCAGAAGTTCTCTTTCTTGAATTCATCAATTTGTCTTCTTTCAAAACTTTTGGATCGTGGACTGTATTTGAACATGAGTAAGTGGTACTCATTAGTGATTGCTTGTTGTTGTACTTTTCAATTTGGTAACTTTGGGAGGTGCTCATATTGCTTTCTCACTACTTTTAACCTCTCTTTACACAGACTTGTCAATGGTATTCACTGTTCTACCAGTCTAGGTTAAACATTTAACCTGACAGCCCTATTACCACCAAGTGCTCAATATTCTTTTTTAATACTCTTGCTACTACAGTTTTTAAGCTTATAATAACTGGCATATTATTAACACTAAGTACCAGACAGTTTTTAGAGGGAATCCCACATGCTTTTAAGTTGTTCAAAAGAAGGTGTCTAATGTTTACCCTGTATGGTTACATTCTAATGCTAGAATTGAGAGCAAGCTGTTTCTGATTTGACAATTTTTTAATAAAAAAGGTCACTAAAATGGAAAATAGTTTAGAATCACTTTGATTGTTGACACCTGTAGCAATTGAAAATGACCTGCTTTTCAAAGCCATCACTACCTCTTCTTTTTTCTATACTAGTAATTTTACTTACAATACTTGTTGTTTTTGTTCTCCAATAACCATACTTTTTGTTATTTTGCCATCAGGAAACATTTTTCTGAATACACCTGCATGATCAGCATAACTCAGAAAAAGATTATGTTCTATGATAAAAGATATAAATAAACATTCAGCACCACCATGAAATACAACAGCTATTTTTGCATTTTTTTTTTATATGCACTGCACACTGTTGTTATGCTTATTTGTTTGTAAATGTCTGATTACATCACATTTCCCACTGCTTGAAATTGAAAAATCACCTACATACCTGCAAATGTGCTACCTTTTTCAGATTTTACAATGTGTGGAAAATCTTGCATATATGTTTTCTGAAATTTAAGGTCATATTTCTCTGGCATCTTACTGAGAGACACTGTTAATAAGTTTTGCATTACAAGTACTATGAAATGACTGTATAACAGAGAACAATGCTATTATTCCACATTTCTATTTTGTAATGTAGATTACCATAGCATACCTGACAGCTAATTTATTAACAAAAATAAGTAGAAATTTGCAAAATTTTAAATAAATTCCAATTTTAATGTAGTTTTATTATTTTTTTTTTATGAAAAAGACAGGAAAAAGTGAGTTTTTGCAAAACACATGAAACTCTGCCACCAACTATTATTACAAATGTGAGACAGAAAAGGGTCAAATCAAGTAAAACAGATGGATTCTCTGTCATAAATCCAAACAGCTGGCAGCTATGTGTCTAGAATTGAGCTGCAAGTAACTTAATTATTTTGAAGGTGTGTGTGGTTGACATGTGATCAAAGTTGATACTGCGGTTTGAGTTTATGATTAATTAGATGGAATGGATGAAAATATATTTCTTGAAACCTCTTTTCTGTTAGTGGTGATCTGTGTGGCTCTCTGGTAGTATCTGTATGTTCCAGATAACAGTGGAGGTAGTAGGGTTTAGATAACAGTGGAGGTAGTAGGGTCTAGGTAACAGTTGGAGGTTTATTCTCAGGTACATCTGGACCATTCCTAACTGTAAACTTTGAATTGAAATCTCCAAGACAGAAGGAACTTTTTGGAGGCATCACTCTACAAACAGATAAAATGACAATATACTAATGCCTCTAATTGCTTTGGTGCTAATCAAACTTTAGCAATGACTGCTTCATAATATCCTTCTCAATTATGTCTGGAAACTGAGAGGTATTCAACGCTGTTCTTTGTTTTGGTGAGAAAAGACTAAACAATGACAGTGAAAAGAAAAGATTGAAATGCTGATATCAAAGAAGCTAGACATTTTGTGTGCATAGGATAGGAATAAACAAAAACTGAGGGTTAGCATTCCACTGTCCCTGCCTGTGAAGAATGGATGACCATAGAATCTGTAGCAACAAAAGGAAGTACTATCACAAGTTCGATCACAGCACATAACAGAGAATATCAAGCAAAATCTGTATTACAAACTTTGTTTTTAACGCTAACTTATCATAATTAGTTGTTTATCGCCAGATTTTAACAACTGTTCCATCAAAGCAATGATACTACATATGGTAAGGAAAATTTCATTAATTTAGTATCTAATAACCTATAATGATTTCAATTCTCCACAATGTCTATTTGATATGGATTAATTCAAAATCTCATGTTGCAGAGACAAAATGAATGCTAATGTTCTGTTGCAGAAGAAGGGAACTGTTTACTTCGTACATGCATCCTAGAGCACAGTAAAATAGTATGACAACTCACATCGCATATACAGTACATGTTTATTCAATGGCTGTTCTTTGTTTTGGTGAGGAAAGACTAAACAATGACAGTGAAAAGAAAACAGATTGAAGTGCTGATATCAAAGAAGCTGGAGATTTTGTGTGCACAGGACAAGAATAAACAAAAACTGAGGGAATTTAGCATTCCACTGTCCCTGCCTGTGAAGAATAAATGACCATAGAATCTGTAGCAACAAAAGGAAGTACTCTCACAAACAAAAATGAATGCCAAGAACAAATCATGCAGTCCTTGGAAAAAGGAATTTTATGACAAGTTTTGTGAAGCAAGAGCAAATAGCATACTGATTTCTAGTTAGTTAGTTAGTTAGTTATTTGGTTTTTAGGAGCATTAGCAACTAAGGCCATATTGCTCCGGGATATGCGGTGGTCATTCCCTGACCTTTCCACATCCTCCGTATTTGGTGGCGACGGGCTCGAACCCCGGTCTAATCAAGAAGCCTGTGCTATGCACTGCTGCTCCTTCCCACCTGGCTACGGAGGCACCTCTGATTTCTAGTGCATGGTGAGAGAAAGAGAGAGGAAAGACTGACAGAGTAACAAGAAAAGCAGGCCCCTGACTTTAACTGCTCAAACTGATGGCTACAGCATTTCCAGAAATGACATGGCATGGAGATGCTGTGTACCAGCAGTGAAGCAATGTCTGTTCATTTATAGCAGCTTACAACTGGGATGGTGGATCGTGAAACTAATTAACATTTGTAAATGTTCTCCTATTATTCATAGGAGAACATTTATAATTGTGACAAAACTAATCACTTTTTCAGTTTACACAAAGGTTGAACATTGATCTTTCAAGTGAAACAAGTCCATGTTGGGAAGAAATTGAAAGAACGACTAACACACTGCGTAATGGAGATGGAATTGAAAAGTTAAAGCCACTTTTCACTGTAAAATATAAAAAAGTCTCAATACTTCAAAGGGGTAACACATTTTCCTTCTGACGACAGAGCCAACAAAAGTGTTCAGATGACTAGTAAGCTGTTTAAGGAGTGATTTGTATAGTTGGGAAGCACACATTTGATTAGAATAGAAAAATTGTTTTAAAATTATAGAATGAAATTGTCTTCTTCTTCAAACTACTATCACCATCTCTGGCATACCTAACACACTACTTAACTATATTTTCATCAACTGTAATTTTTTTTCAAATGTTGGTTAATCTTAATGTATGCAATGTTCTCTGCAATAAGGAACTCAATTGCATAGTGCTGCTTCATATGTACATCAGTATCATCCTCCATTTTCACAGACTACTACAGCCTGGAATGCCACTTGGCATGAACTATTAAACTTGCATTGGCTGTAACATTTACATTATCACGTGACACCATTAAATTTTGTATTCAACACACACAAGCAGGAAAAAATATGGAGGTGTCAGTTTCAGGCCTCATCACATTTCAATTATAATATTCCAAATAAACAGTTTAATAGTCAATATTCTAAATTAAAAATACTTGTAAGAATACAAAAATTAAAATACAGAGTGGACTACATATCAGTTTTACCGAGAAGTGATGCAATTTTACCTAGAACTGAAAAAGTTTGAACAGTTCATTTAAATATCAAAAATACACACAGATATAATAATCTAAGCATTATAGGTATGAAATTAAGTTCAAGATCTTCCAACTGTAGAAATTACTTCTTGGGAAAGTGATATATATAAATCCACCCTGTATAATAATATCTTATATACATAAAACATTGTTTTATACATATATTTGAAACAAAAATAAAAACAAATACAAACAGTTGTATCATAAGGAGACCTAACATAACTGCACTCATAGTCAGACATTCACAGTATTCACACACACATACAGATGAGAAATATCGTGCAACTGTTGTGTTTGTTTTGTTTTTTCTTCAAATAAAATCACAGTTTACATTCACTTCAGAATTAAAGAAATGACATTTTTAAACTAAACAAAAGATAGGGAACAACTTTATCACTGAGAGTTGATTTAATAAAAATTTTAATTTAGAAATTGTAAAATTCAAATGGATTTTTTCTAAGACTAACACTAAGTCCAATTTTAACATCATATCCAAAAGTTTCAGCATAAATATTCCAGAAAAGGAAAACACATGGCAAATAGCCTAAACTAAAAACCCTAGTGCGTTTAACTAAAATGATGTGTGTGTGTGTGTGTGTGTGTGTGTGTGTGTGTGTGTGTGTGTGTGTGTGTGTGTGTGTGTGTGTGTGTGTGTGTGTGTGTGTGTGTGTGTGTGAGAGAGAGAGAGAGAGAGAGAGAGAGAGAGAGAGAGAGAGAGAGAGAGAGAGAGAGAGAGAGAGAGAGAGAGATTACAGTGCCAACTTCTATAATTTATAATATTTTCATATTGTCATACATAATTCAATAAAGTTCATCCTCTGCTGAACTATAAACAGATGTTTCAGAGATTTTTGTGAAGTTGGTATTCTTATCATGTCTTGTTTGCTGAAATTCACCAGAATGATAAATAACAGGAACTGCAAAATGCAAGAGTTCTGTACAAAAATTACAGAATTCACAGTGATTGATTCAATTTCTTCTGTGAATCACATTATCCAAGAAGCAAATTAAAGGATTGCAACAGAAAGTGCAATAAATGATCTTTACATCATTTGAACAATACTTCAAATATCAAACTGATATCACATGACAATAATTCAGATTTGCAGATGAAGTTCCATTCTTTGTTGTGCCAAGAAAAGAAGGAATAAAGCATGTAAAAGCTTAATTGTTAATAGTGAACAAAAGATCAGTGAGAAACGCTCAATGCTTTTAAACGCATTAAATATCTCTCAATACTTTTGTAGCAATCAAAATTTAAAACAGTATAAAGAGACCAATTATATACAAATTGCGAATAACATAATACTGCCACTCCCCGGCTTACGTAATACTTGACTTACAGAAATTCAACTTTACATTAGTTTTTGCCAGCGGGTGAAAACTTAAAAAAATCATGGAAATGTATTTTGCATCCCGCAAGAATAAATGGAGGTATCGTGAATATGAGAAATCGTAATTGGGTTCACATCGTAATGTGAACCCAATAACAAAGTTTTTTTTTTTTCTCTTTTTTTGATAATTCGTTCCAAGACCTCGAAAGTTGAAATTTTCACTATACAATACTAAGCTATTTATCTCTCTAAAAGGTCATTTTTATAATGGAAATTGCACTACACTTTCATCATTATCATATGTTCCATTATAAGACTCAATTTTGAATGAATTTGTGATATTTTTCTAAAACACATTTCTGGAGGTCACTACCATAAAATAATAAAAACAATTTGCATTTTCCATTAGCAAAATCTATTATAAACAGGTAGTAAACTCGATCTTATTGCATTTGTGATAGTCCCAATAACTGGAATTCTGTGGGTTTTTACGTTATGGTATTATGGTGAAATAAGTTCCCCTTCACTGAAATCTTCAATTATATAAAAAACAAATCTTCTCTTCATTCCTATTTACTTATTACAATGGTGAAGGGAAAGAGATCAACAGAAAGTGCAAGTGCTGGCAGTGCTAGAAAAAGAAACAAAATTGATTTAGAAATGACGATGATTAATTAAGAAGGACGAAGTTTGTCATCTATTGTGCAGAATCAGGTCTTGCTGCTTCAACAGTGAATGCTATTTTAAGAGACAATGCACTTATAAAGGATCAATGCATTTAAGATCAACAGTGATCACAAAACAGCGTTCAGGTGCTATATCGAAGATGAAAAAGCTATCAATAATATGGATGGAAAATCAGATTCAGAAGCGAGTGTCCCTGAGTCCAATGGCGATTCAAGCAAAAACAAGAAGTATTTATGAAGATATTAAGGATAAGTACTGTGAACCTCAAGCCAAGTTCGTGGCAAGCAGCGGGTGGTTTAATAGGTTCAAGCATCACGCTGGCTTCCAAAACATTAAAGTATGTGGTGAAGTCACCAGTGCCGATTCTGCAGCTGCAGAGAAATTTTGTGATGTGTTGGAAAAAATCCCTTCTAAATCTCCATAGCCCACAGCTCATAAGCACGGCACAGTTCTGCAGTGGCATGCTTATGAGCTGGAGAGTTAATTCTGGCAATGATGCTCGAAGGGTAAAACATGCCAACGGCTATGCCTGTCTCCTCTCTCTTTCTGTAATTTTATAATTTTGTAATTTATCTTCTCCTCTCTCTTTCTGTAATTTTATAATTTTGTAATTTATCTTGCACATAAGATAAAGAAATTTAATAAATAATTGTATTTATATGTTCGTTGAACATTTCTTTTTTGCTTCAATCAAATTTGCAAGTGCTGCATAAGCATTTACGGAAATTCCAACTTATGTAAAGTTCTGCAGAACGCAACCCTTACATAAGTCGAGGAGTGGCTGTACAAATGAAATGAATAGTATGTATGTGTGCATGTATTAACAACCAAATATATTACAGAACGTACCCTTAATCCTTGCAGACCAGGTGGACCTGGACGTCCTGCTTCTCCCTGAAACAGAATTATCAGACATCAGTACCAAAATTTCAATGTTACATTATAAAATATTAAAAATTTATAAAATGAAATCAAGGAATAATTAAACAATTTTAAAGAAGTAAAAATATAAAAAATTGATTCTTATAAACAAGTTTAATTCATGTGGAATCTTAAAATTTGAGAGCATCCAATTTTTTATTATGGGGCTATCCCCGGTCTCATGCTTACAGAAATGAACAGGAATGAATAATAGAACTCTCCTCTATGTGTTTAGTAAATATTTATTACTCTACCAATATAAACTGAGAAGAGACTCTTTGTAGATTCATGATGCAGATGAGGTGCTATAATCTATAAAGGTGTGCTTTTTAAAAATGTATGATACTATGGAAATAAATAATGCTAAATAAACTCATAGAACTGAGTGCTTCATTATAATGATAATGACAATATATACTGACAAAATTTTTATTCTGAATTATTGATGAATTATTCTGAATTATTCATGAATTATTTTTATTTATTACTCTACCAATATAAACTGAGAAGAGACTCTTTGTAGATTCATGATGCAGATGAGGTGCTATAATCTATAAAGGTGTGCTTTTTAAAAATGTATGATACTATGGAAATAAATAATGCTAAATAAACTCATAGAACTGAGTGCTTCATTATAATGATAATGACAATATATACTGACAAAATTTTTATTCTGCTCTGCACTGACAATATTTATTCAATTCCATTTTAAACTATATTAGAAATTTATGTAATAACAATTTTGTTCATCGTGTAATCCAATTAATTTCACTAAATCAGTATTAGTGTGATTTTACTCAGTTTCACAAACCAATGCAAACAAAACTGTCAACTTTCAAACACAACTCTGGATACATTTTCTGTTTATCCAGAAAACAGGCAAACAAATTCTGTCATTAAAACTGTCTACGTTTCATTTATTAGTATGCAATGGCTGAATGAATCTGAGTGATATTCACTATTCTTTAGTTGGTTATCAAAGATATATTATACTCTATGAACCAGAAGTCAATCAATATTGGTCATAATCATGTTGAACAGTTTATTTACCCATCCAGCAGCATACAAAAAAAAAAAAAAAAAAAAAGTTACACAAATGGGAAGCTTACTCAATTACATTTAGCTTAACTCAATCCATTAAAAGCCTTAAATACTTCTATTTGTGAAGAGCTCTCATAGATCTCTTCACAAGTGCCTAATAACACCCTTTTGTTCCCTTCACTAACCTCATTACTCTTTTCAGAATCCACTCAAGCAGATCCACATCATTCCTAAAATGAAGCCTTCAAATCTGTATATAGTACTCAAGATGTGGCTAACCAGTGCTTCATACAAATACAATAGTATAATCATCTCCTTGTCCCTGATGGAAAAATTCCTGTATATCACTGAAAAAATCCCATGATCTCTACTGGCAGCCTTCTGCACTGCTCAAATAAAGTCATATCTGACTTCACAATTACCCCAAGGATTATTGTTACCCATATGCAGTACTTTACATTTGTCAAGGTTGAACTTCAACTGCCATTTCTTAGCTCATCTGCCTAATTTTTCTAGACCTTGTTGCAATAACATTTGCCTGCAGCTGCCATTAATACACACCCTGATTACTGTCATTACATTAACCACACTGCCAGCCTCGTATCACCTGCAAACTTAGACATTAAGCCGGATATGCCTTCATCAATATATTAATATTATTACTCTTAATACCATTAGTAAATATAGTCAACAACAATGGACCAAGCACTGAACTGTGGAGGACTCCACTAATAGCATATGTCCAAGAAGAAGAGCAGCCCATTCATAACAACTGTCTCCTGCCACTCAACCATCCCTTTATTCAGAGCAGTAATTTACCCTTGATGCCACACTGCTCCAATTTGTATGAGTATACATAGTTTTTTATTTGAACAGTGTCAAATGTTTTTCTGATATCTAAGTACATGATGTCGAAATTTTTTTTTTTTTTCAGGTCCCTTGTTACTGCATCATGGTATCCAATTGGATTGGTCAGACAAGATCAACCCTTAACAAATCCATACTGTGACTCCAGTATAACAGCATTCCTGTCTAGATGGTTCTGCATTAATTTTAGCATTAGCATTAGTAGAGACATATGATGCAAGAAAGCAAGCTTATTCCGCATCAGCCAAAAAAAAAAAGCACAACCACTACTCCCATTTCACCCCTCCGTTCGTTCGAAATACCTGTCCAGCCGAACCTTAAATTTGTTTAGGCTATCAACTTCAACAACAAGTGATGGAAGTCTATTCCACAAACCAACTGCCCGCTGGCTAAAGGCAAATTTCTGCACATCTATCCGACATCTGTCCTTCCTCAATTTGAATTTATGCCCTCTCAGGTGATTATTCTGAGCAAGAGGAAGAATCCCATCGGCATTGAGCATGCTCAAGCCATTCAAAGCCTTATACACCTCTATCAGATCACCTCGCCGATGCCTAGTCTCCAGACTCTAATTTGCAAAACTTAAGCCTTTCTTCGTAAGAGCAACCCTTTGTTCCATTCACTAATCTTGTTGCCCTCCTCTGTACTCGTTCCAGCAGCTCTACATCCTTCTTGAAATGAGGTCTCCAGACCTGTATACAGTACTCAAGGTGTGGCCTGACCAATGCCTTATACAAGGGAATAATCACATCCCTATCCCTACTAGAAAAATTCCTGTATATCATCGACAAGACACCATGAGCTACTCTTGCAGCTCATCTGCACTGCTCAGATAACTTCATATCTGCCTGCACAATTACCCCCAGGTCCTTTTCATTCTCTACCACTGTCAGTGTAGTACCACAGAGTTTATACGTTGATCTGGGGTTACTGTTTCCCATATGTAGTACTTTACATTTGTCAATGTTAAACTTCATTTGCCACCTCTCAGCCCATCTGCTCAACCTTTCCAGATCCTGTTGCAGCAGCATAGCATCAGTAGTGTCCTTAACAACCCTGCCAATCTTCGTATCGTCTGCAAACTTGGACATTAAGCTTGATATACCATCATCTATATCATTAATAAATACAGAAAACAACAATGGACCCAACACTGAACCCTGAGGAACTCCACTAATAACATTAGTCCACGTTGAGCAGTGTCCATTGATTACCACTCTCTGTCTTCTGCCACTCAACCATCCCTTTATCCATAGCAGCAATTTGCCTCCAATGCCACACTGCTCCAATTTGTGCAGCAGTCTTCCAGGCGCAACAGTATCAAAAGCCTTTCTAAGATCCAAATATATAATATCAAAGTTATTCCCTGCATCCAGTTCTTTTGTGACTACACCATAGTATCCAATCAAATTGGTCAGACAAGACCTGCCCTTAACAAAACCATGCTGTGTCTGAGCTATAACTGAATTCTTGTCCAGATGATCCTGCAGTGCTTCTTTAACCAGTGCCTATATTAATTTTCCTGGAACCGAAGTTAAACTAACAGGTCTATAATTACTTGTGTCAGACTTTGATCCTCCTTTGTGAAATGGGGTTACATTTGCACATCTCCAGTCTATGGGTACCTCCCCTGAGTCCAAGGAAGCTCTCATAATTATGGCTAAGGGTTTGCTTACTTCCTTTGCTGCCTCCTTTAATATAACTGGATAGATCCCATCCACCCCGGGTGCCTTTTTTATGTTTATCCTCAACAATCTCTCCTCCACTTTCCTCTCAGTTATTAGAAAATCATCTAGCTCACTGCCAATGTTTACTTCACCTACGACATTCCCCTTCCTGAATAACTCCTCATGTGTGAATGTAGATGCAAAATACTTGTTTAGATTGTTACCCACCTGAGCAGGATCCTCAACTGTTGAACCATCAACATCCAGTGGACCAATCAGACTCATCCTTTTCCTTCTTGAGTTTAAATATGTAAAGAACTCTTTTCTGTTTTTCTTTGCATCCTTTGCCAAGGATTTCTCCTAATCTGCCTTTGCCTGCCTAATCTTCTTTGTGACTTGGTTACAGACCAACTTATATCTATCATAGGCTTCCATGTCACCCATTAATTTGCATGTATCCCATGCATTCTTCTTCTCTGCCATATGTCTCATTAGTTCATCTGACAACCATTTAGGCCTGAACCTTGAACAATATTTCTTGGTTGGTATGTAAAGCCTGGTAACTTCCAAGATTAGTTCCTTGAATGATGCTTCCCATTTTGAATTTGCTGTTGGTAACATCATCAGTTGATCCCACTGTATAGAATTTAAATACTTTCTCAGCCCATCATAGTTGCCTTTACGAAAGCAAAAACCCTTCCCTTTACCTCTGATGGTAGTTACCTCCTTGAGTAAATCCCACTTCAGCACACTGTGATCACTGCCACCTAGTGGTTCCTTTATCTGCAGATTCTTAATGCATGAAGAATGACTACTGATAATCAGATCAAGAATATTACACCCTCTAGTTGCCTCCCGAACATGCTGGTGTAGAAAACAATCATCCAATAAATCCACAAAAGCCTTGCTAGTGTGTGAGTGACCAACCCACCAAATTCCAGTCAATATCTGGGAAATTAAAATCCCCCATTATAAGACTCTCTGATTTACTGGCCCATTCTAGTTCCCTGTACAGTATCTTATTATACTCATCAGAGTCATTAGGCCTATAGCACACTCCTACTCTCAATTTTGATTTACCCATGCTTATGTCACAACAAACTGACTCGACACTGCCCTGTACATCGATGTCGACTGGCTTCACTTCCTTCGATTTTATTTGTTTTTTAACTAATAGCATAACCCCTCCTCCCTTCCTATCCAGTCTATAATTTCTGTAGACGTTGTACTCCCCAAATTCCAGTTCTGCATTCCTTATATCTGTGTGGCACCATGTCTCTGATATCCCAACAATATCTGCCTTTGATGTTTTGAGCAATACCTCAAATTCATCAAATTTATTTACTAAACTCCTAGCATTGGTGTACACGCCAGTATACATGCACCTGTTTCTATTCTTAGCTACCCTAACACAACCCATGTGTTTACTTGTACTGCAATGACTTCCAGCAGGCTCTGAAATATCCTGCATACTGTTTTTCAGGCTTCTGCTCATTCCAATAGAAGCAGTGCAAGAATCTCTTTCACCTCTGCAAATGGCTACTGTTAATCTATTTGTCTTTGTCTCCCCCCAAGCTAGCAGTTTTCTGACCCACCTAACACTGCCTCGATAGCATCAGCAAATATTCTTGCACCCTTTCTATTTAAGTGTATCCCATCCCTCTAGAAGCAATCTCTCCTGTTAACAAGTACAGTCCAGGCTGAAAAAAATTCTACCCCTTGAGCCTTGCACAATCTTTCCAGGGCCGAATTGATCGACAAAGCTCTCATCATATACTCCCTCCTATCGTGTCTGGGCAGAATTGCAGACACTTTCAAATTCAACCCTACTTCACGGCTTTTTTTTCAACAGTGACCTGTACTTGTTAAGTAATTCCGCTGGTCTCCTACTCTTAATATCATTAGTGCCAACATGTACAACTATATCACCTTTTGTGCCCTTAAAAGATGATATCTGCTCTACGTCATCAACCTTTGCCCCTGGCAGACATACCCTGGTCCTGTTCCACCTATCCTTTTTACAAAGCATGTTCCCAGTTTCCCTGACAATAGAGTCACCAACCACTACTAGTTCCTGTGGGACCAGCGCATTCTGCCTTGGGGGCCGCCTCTGTGTTGCAAGTTGACCAAGTGCAATCTCTGGCGTTGATCTGGGCAGCTGAGAGCTTGATGGGCCCTCAATTTATTTCCTTCGAGGGCATCCACCCCGTCCTTCAAGGTCTCATATAGGCCCATAACAACGCTGAGTTGTCGTCTAATTTCCTTGCACTCCTTGCATCGTGCACACACAAAGACATCCCCCATGGCAGTATCATGTCCCGTACTTGAATGCTCCGCAAACATCAAGCAAACAGTGCATCTTAAAAGGCTGTGATTCAGAGGGCAACTGCCCCCCTCAGTTCTCCCCTGAGCCTCAGCACTCCCATTAGCTTGAGCCTTTTGCTTTGCTGCTCTGGTTTGAGTCATGATTCCGATTTAATGTCAATAAAATTACAATTTCAGAACAAAATTAAAACCTTAAACTTAATTATTAAGTAGTGGCTCAAATTCCATTATTTTCCTTGGGACAGAAGTCAAGGTCTGTAATTACGTCAAGGGTTGAGCACGCTGAATTCTGATGGGATCCTTCCACTTGTTCAGATTACGAACCTAAGGGGGCATAAATTCAAATTAAGAAAAGACAGATGTAGAATAGATGTGCGGAAATTTGCCTTTAGCCAGCAGGTGGTTAATTGCTGGAACAAACTTCCATCTGACGTTATGGAAGTTGATAGGTTGAATAAATTTAAGGAGGAACTGGACAGGCATTTGGAGGGAATGGTGTGATTTTTTTTTTTTTTTTTTGGCTGATGCTGCATAAGCTCATACATTTGCTTTCTTGCATCACATTAGCATTAGCATTAGCATTAGTAGAGGCATTTGATGCAAGAAAGCAAGCTTATGCAGCATCAGCCAAAAAAAAAAAAAAAAAAAGTAACATAAATAAATAAAAATAACCACTTCCACTTCACCCCTCTGTTCGTTCGAAATACTTGTCCAGCTGAGCCTTAAACTTATTTAGGCTATCAACTTCCACGACAAGGGATGGAAGTCTGTTCCACCCACCAACCACCCGCTGGCTAAAGGCAAATTTCCGCACATCTATCCTACATCTGTCTTTCCTCAATTTGAATTTATGCCCTCTCAGGTGATTTTTCTGAGCTAGAGGAAGAATCCCATCAGCATTGAGCATGCTCAAACCATTCAAGGCTTTGTACACCTCTATCAGATCACCCCGCTGGTGCCTAGTTTCCAGACACTGTAATTTGCAAAACTTAAGCCTTTCTTCGTAAGAGAACCCCTTTGTCCCATTCACCAATCTAGTTGCCCTTCTCTGTACTCGTTCCAGCAGCTCTACATCCTTCCTGAAATGAGGCCTCCAGGCCTGTATACAGTACTCTAGGTGTGGCCTGACCATTGCCTTATACAAGGGAATAATCACCTCCTTATCCCTGCTAGAAAAATTCCTATATATCATTGACAATACACCATGAGCTACTCTTGCAGCTCGTCTGCACTGCTCAGAGAACTTCATATCTGCCTGCACCACCACCCCCAGGTCCCTTTCATTCTCTACCACTGTCAGTGTAGTACCACAGAGTTGATACGTTGCTCTGGGGTTGCTGTTTCCCATATGTAGTACTTTACATTTGTCAATGTTAAACTTCATTTGCCACCTCGAAGCCCATCTGCTCAACCTTTCCAAATCCTGTTGCAGCAGCATAGTGTCAGTAGTGTCCTTGACAACCCTGCCAACCTTCGTATCGTCTGCAAACTTGGACATTAAGCCTGATATACCATCATCAATATCATTTATAAATACAGAAAACAATAAAGGCCCCAATACTGAACCCTGAGGGACTCCACTAATAACATTAGTCCACGATGAGCAGTGTCCATTGATTACCACTCTCTGTCTTCTCCCCCTCAACCACCCCTTTATCCATAGCAGCAACTTGCCTCCAATGCCACACTGCTCCAATTTGTGCAGCAGTCTTCCATGTGCAACAGTATCAAAAGCCTTTCTAAGATCCAAGTATATAATATCAAAGTTATTCCCTGCATCCAGTTCTTTTGTGACTGCATCATAGTATCCAATCAAATTGGTCAGGCAAGACTTCCCCTTAACAAAACCATGCTGTGTCCTAGCTATAACTGAAGTCTTGTCTAGATGATCCTGCAGTGCTTCTTTCACCAGTGCCTCCATTAATTTTCCGGGAACAGAAGTTAAACTCACAGGTCTATAATTACTTGTGTCAGCCTTTGATCCCCCTTTGTGAATTGGGGTCACATTTGCACATCTCCAGTCAATGGGTACCTCCCCTGAGTCCAAGGAAGCTCTCATAATTATGGCTAACGGTTTGCTTACCTCCTTTGCTGCCTCCTTTAATATAACTGGATAGATCCCATCCACCCCAGGTGCCTTTCTTGTGTTTATCTTCAACAATTTCTCCTCCACTTTGCTCTCAGTTATTACAAGATTCTCTAGCTTACTGCTAGAGTTGAATACACCTCTGGCATTCCCCTCGCTGAATAACTCCTCATGTGTGAATGTCGATGCAAAATATTCATTTAGTTTGTTAGCTACCCGAGCAGGGTCATCAACAGTTGACCCATCGATCTCAAGTGGACCAATCTGATTCATCCCCTTCCTTCTAGAGTTTACATAAGTAAAGAACTCTTTGCTGTTTTTCTTCGCATCCCTTGCCAAGGATCTCTCGTAATCTGCCTTCGCCTGCCTAACCTCCTTTGTAACTTGTTTACAGATCAACTTGTATCTATCATAGGCGTCCGTGTCACGTGTTAATTTGTATGTATCCCATGCATTTTTCTTCTCTGCCATATGCCTCATTAGTTCATCTGACAACCATTTAGGCCTAAACCTTGAACAATATTTCTTAGTTGGTATGTAAAGCCTAGTAGCTTCCACGATAAGTTCTTTGAATGCTTCCCATTTTGAATTTGCTGTTGGCAATATCATCAGTTGATCCCACTGTATAGAATTTAAATACTGTCTCAGTCCATTGTAGTCGCCTTTACGAAAGCAATACCCCTTCCCTTTACCC
Organism: Mastigoproctus giganteus; assembly: GCF_048544385.1. NCBI lineage: Eukaryota > Metazoa > Arthropoda > Arachnida > Uropygi > Thelyphonidae > Mastigoproctus > Mastigoproctus giganteus. The sequence continues at coordinate 46,186,564 of NC_143588.1, forward strand.
CTAATGGTAGTTACCTCTTTGAGTAACTCCCACTTCAGCACACTGTGATCACTGCCACCAAGTGGTTCATTTATCTGCAGATTCTTAATGCATGAAGAATCACTACTGATAATCAAATCAAGAGTATTACTCCCTCTAGTTGCCTCCCGAACATGCTGATGTAGAAAACAATCATCCAATAAATCCACAAAAGCCTTGCTACTGTGTGAGTGACCAGCCCCCAAATTCCAGTCAATATCTGGGAAATTAAAATCCCCCATTATAAGACTCTCTGATTTACTGGCCCACTCTATTTCTCCGAACAGTTTCTTATTATACTCATCAGAGTCATTAGGCCTATAGCACACTCCTACTCTCAATTTTGATCTCCCAATGCTTACGTCACACCAAACTGACTCGACACTGCACTGTCCAGCGATGTCGACTGGCTTCACTTCCTTGGATTTTATGTGTTTTTTAACTAATAGCATAACCCCTCCTCCCTTCCTATCCTGTCTATCCTTTCTGTAGACATTGTACTCCCCAAATTCCAGTTCTGCATTTCTTATATCTGTGTGACACCACGTCTCTGAAATCCCCACAATATCTGCCTTTGATGTTTTGAGCAATACCTCAAATTCATCAAATTTATTTACTAAACTCCTAGCATTGGTGTACACACAAGTATACATGCACCTGTTCTTTTTCTTAGCTACCCTAACACAACCCATGTGTTTACTTGTACCCCAATGATTCCCAGCAGTCTCTGAAATATCCTGCATCTTATTTTCCAGGCTGCGGCTCATTCCAATAGAAGCAGTGCAAGAATCACTTTCACCTCTGCCAGTGGCTACTGTTAATCTATTAGTCCTTGTATCCCCCCAATCTAGCAGTTTTCCGACCCACCTAACATTGCCTCGATAGCATCAGCAAACATTCTTGCACCCTTTCTATGCCACTACTACTACTACTACTACTAATTTCACCCTTTACTCTTTCCCTTGTGAATTAGGAATACATTTGGACACCTCCTGTACATTGCAATCTTCCAGGAATCCAATGATGCCTTCCTAATTATGACTAAAGGTTTGCTTACCTCTTTTGCTGCCTCTCTTGATATAACTGAATACATCCCATCCACCTGGGTGCTTTAATTACATTTAGTTGACACTAAATGTAATTAAAGTAATTAAACTAAATGCTCTTCCACTTTCCTCCCAGTTATCACAAAATTGCTTAGCTCCTTTTCAGAATATGATAAATTTCTGGCATACCCATCCCTAAAAAATTCCTCATATGTGAACGCAAAATATCCATTTGGTTTGTCAGCAGCCTGAGTCAAATCATCAATAGTTAAACCATTCATATCTAGCACACCAATGTGATTCATCCCCCTTCATTAGGCGCCTCCGTAGCTAGGTGGGAAAGAGCAGCGGTGCGTAGCACACGCTTCTTGATTAGACCAGGGTTCGAGCCCGTCACCACCAATTACGGAGGATGCAGAAAGGTCTGGGAATGACCACCGCATATCCTGGAGCAATATGGCCTTAGTTGCTAATGCTCCTAAAAACCAAATAACAAACATAACTAACAAACAAACCCCCTTCATTCTAGTATTTACATAAGAAGCCTCTGCTTTTTTTCATTGCAGACTTCATATAATCTGCCTTATCTTGTCTGACCTCCTTTGTAACTTGAATGCAGACTAGTTTATATTTACTACTATATTCTTCAATATCACCTGGTAAATTATAGTACATTCCATATTTTTTCATCTCTGCCAGGAGTCTCATCAATTCATCTGATATCAATTTAGGTCTAAGCCTTGAACAGTATCTCTTATTTGGTATAAAAAGCCACTAGGCTTTTTATAATAAGTTAAAGCTAAAAGTATATTACTACATTTTTTAAGTAAATTCCACATTAATACACTATAATCACTGCTACTCAGTGGGTTTTTTATCAGTGCATTTTTAATGCATGAAGGGTTGCCGCTAATAATCAGATCAAGAGCATTTCTTTCTCTCATTGCTTCTCTAACATGCTGGTATAGAAAACATTTATCAAATAAATCCACAAATGTCTTGCTACAGCGTGAGTGACCAACCCACAAGGTCAATATCTGAAAACTTAAAATACCACATTATAAGACATTCTGATTTACTGGCCCATTCTATTTGTCTATATAGTTGTTCATTATACTCATCACAGTCATTAAGGCTATAACCGCTCCTATTCTCAGTACTTATGTCACACCAAACTGAATCACCCATGTCAAATGGATGCACTATGTTAGATTTTATGTACTTCTTAACTAAGGGCATAACTCCACCCTCCCCTCCTGTCTGTCCTTTCTGTATATGTACTCCCCATATTGAAATTCTGCTTCCCTTAAGTCTCAGTGACAACATGTTTCCAATACCACTATAATGTCTGCATTTGGTGAATTTACTAGTACTTCATATTTTTCAAATATATTTACTAGCATTAGTATATAGGAAGTATACATGCACCTATTTCTACTCTTAGTAATGCTAATACAACTCAAGTATTGCTCGTTCCATGAGGACCTCCAGTAGACCTTGAAATCTTCAAAACCTTACTTTAGGCTGCTGCATGTTCCAACAGAAGCAATGCCAGACTGACTTACACCTTTGCCTGCAGATGCCATTAATATATTAGTTTGTGAATTCCCCCCCACCCCAAGCTAGCACTTTCTGACTCAACTAACACTGTCTCAGTAGCTTTAGCGAATATTCTTGTGCCTTTCTATTGAAGCATATCCCATCCTCGTAAAAAATATTCTCTCTTGAACAAGCATAGACCATGCTGAGAAAAATTCTTTTCCATAAACCATGCACAGTCAGGGCCAAATTGATTGACAAGCTCGCATCATGTACTCACCTCCCCAATCATGTCTGGGCAGAATTGAAGACACTTTCAAATTTAATCTTAATACACAACTTTTCCTCAATGTTACCCATATTGTTAAGTAAATATTCAGATCTATTCTTAATATCATCAGTACCAACATGCACAACAATATTACCTTTTTTGCCCTTAAAAGAAGACAGCTGCTCTCCAATGTCATCAACTTTTCCCCTAGGTAGACACCATAATTCTATTCCACCTATCCATTTTACAAAATATATTTCCCCATTTCATAATGAGGAGAGGAAACGATTGTGGACTCTCCTTATTGATTGGTGGCAAAACAAATGGAATAACTGCACCAAGGATTTAATAATAAAAAGAGTTTCTTCCAAGTATCAGACAGTTTGGGAAGGGAATGCAAAGTTGCTTTCAACCAAATCTTTATCAATGTTCCTGCTTACAGGACATGGGTCCTTCTTTGGAAAGTTATATGATTTAGGTATTTCAGCACATTCATCGTGTACTTGTGGAGAAAGAGAAGACTGAGTACATCTTCTGTATAGGTGCCCTGAATACCAAGATCTACGAGAGGAATTGATTGATGAAGCACCCACATGCAAGCATTGACTTCTGCATGTGAGACCCTTCTGCTGAAGAAAAGGACAGATTTTGGTGCTTTCCAAACTTTTGCTGTACAAGTTTTCGAGAGACGACGAGTTCTGCTGCAAATGGAGCAATAACAATGCTGATAAAATTAGCTGAGTAACTCATGGCACATCAGAGTTTTGCAACCGCAGTTTGGACATGTTGCATCTCCACGGCATGCTGTCTGGGAGTGGCCAAATTTCTGACATTTGTAGCATCTCAGAGGGTTTGGAATAAAGGGCCGAACACGACAGTTTAAATAGCCTGCTTTCACTGAGGATGGTAGATTCGGCGAGCTAAAGGTTAAAATTATGCTACGGGTTGGAACTAAGGTGCGTCTTTTCGTATCATGATTCTCTTGGCCTGAGTTACATTTTGATCTTTTAGTTCCTGAATTATTTCTTCCTCGGAAACGTTCAATAGGTCCCATTCACTGATCACTCCCTTGGAAGAATTCAGGGTGTTATGTGGAGTGACTTGAATTGGAATTCCACTTAAAGATGTAAGTTTTAACAGGAGGTCAGAGTGTCTTGGAAGACAGGTCTCTATTAGCAAGTCACCAGATTGAAGACGTTTCACCATTTTTGGAGATGCTGCTGCATTTACAAGGCATCATTGTATGATGAAAGGCGAAAGCTTGCTGACAGGTTGTAAAGATAGAGAATGGATGATCAGGAAAGCTGGAGCTTCCTGCTTGTTTGCATCCTTTTTTAGTCTTTTCGACAATGAGAAGTCATGATCAGTTTCGTGGTTGTCATGTTGCGAGCTCTTTGGCTCTAATCGTGGGAAATCATTAGTATCCATGTTTACTCCTTTTAGCCCTGGGAGAAGGACTTTCTTCTCCCAGACTACCAGCCCCGCCAGGTGGAGGCAGGAGCAGTGCCACCAGTGACCAAGCGGTTATTAAGATTAGTAGAGTGAGTTGGTATTTAATAAAAATATTAAAGAAGAAAGGTAGATTCCCTTTCTGGGTTCTTATGTAAGATTTTTTAAGCAAAGAACCACTTTAAGTGAACAAAACAGAAGAAAATCGCACAACAAAAATAATAGAACTATATCACTTTCAAAGATCACTTTATAAGTCGCAGGGAAAAATCGCTTATCACTATCGCTTGGCACTCGGGGCCCTTTTTCTGGAGTTATCTGTAGATTAACACGAGACTACAATTAACACAACAACTGACAACACCTTAGCTAAACTAAAAAATAATCTAACATGCCTAGGTCTATTAAAAAAAGATGCCTAGGCCTATTAAAATTATTAATTGATCAAAATTTAGTATGTCAATTTTTTTTTTATGAAAACCCCAAACACAAGAGGTATTAGAACCTATAGTACTTAGTACCGTGCTTGGGTTGGAGGTTGAGAAGATGAAAGAAGATATTTGTTAACATTAGACTTGAACTTCTGTAGACTGTAATTTTCAAGAAATACGTATGAAGGAAGATTGTTCCAGAAAACTGCAGTTGAATGAATAAATGAGGAAGATGAAAAGTTGGTTCTGTGAGTTTGAAGTTGTACAGTAGCATTAGCATTAGTAGAGGCATACGATGCAAGAAAGCAAGCTTATGCAGCATCAGCCAAAAAAAAAAAAAAAAAAACACTCCCATTTCATCCCTCCATTCACTCCAAATGAGTGTCCAGCTCAGCCTTAAATTTATTTAGGCTATTAGCTTCCAGAACAAAATATGGAAGCCTGTTCCACCAATCAACTAGCCACAGGCTAAATGCAAATTTCTGCACATCTATTCTACAACTATCTTTACTCAATTTGAAACTGTGCCCCACTCAGGTTCTTAGTCTGAGCAAGAGGAAGAATCCCATCAGCATTCAGCTTGGTCAACCCATTCAAGGCCTTATACACCTCAATCAGATCACCTTGCAGGTGCCTACCCTCGAGGCACTGCAATATGCAGAACTTAAGCCTTTCTTGGTAAGGGCACCCTTTTGTTCCCCTCACCAATTTTGTTGCCCTTCTTTGTACTAATTCTAGCAACTCTACATCCTTCCTAAAATGAGACCTCCAGACCTGTACACGGTACTTTAGGTGTGGACTGATCGTTGCCCTGTATAACAGGATAATCACCTCCCTGTCCCTGCTAGAAAAATTCCTATATATCATTGACAAGAGTCCATTGACCTGCCCTGGCAGCCGTGTGCACTGCTCAGCGAACTTTATATTTCACCACACAATTACCCCCAGTTCTTTTTCACTTTCCACTTCCCTGAGTGTAATACCACATAGTCGGTACGTTTCTCTTCAGTTATCGCTACCCATATGCAGTACTTTGCATTTGTCAATGTTAAACTTCAGTTGCCACTTCTCAGCCCACTCTTTCCCAACTTATCTAGATCTAGTTGGAGTAGCATACTCCTTTACTGTCGCTAACAACCCTGCCAACCTTTGTATCATCTGCAAACTTGGACATTAAACCTGATATACCTTCATCAATATCATTGATAAATATATAAAACAACAATGGACCCAACACCAAACCCTGGGGAACTCCACTAACAACATTTGTCCACAAAGAGCAGTGTCCACTGATTACCACTTTCTGTCGTCGTAGTAGTAGTAGTGGCATTTGATGCAAGAAAGTAAGTGTATGAGCTTATGCAGCATCAGACAAAATAAAAAAAAAAATCAAAAAAAAATCACACCATTCCCTCCAAATGCCTGTTCAGTTCTTCCTTAAATTTATTAAACGTATCAACTTCCACAATGACAGATGGAAGTTTGTCCAGCAATTAAACACCCGCTGGGTAAAGGCATATTTCCGCACATCTATTCTACATCTGTCTTTTCTTAATTTGAGTTTATGCTCCCTTAGGTTCGTAACTGAACAAGTGGAAGCACCCCATCAGAATTCAGCGTGCTCAACCCATTCAAGGCCTTCTACACCTGAATCAGATCACCGCACAGGTGCCTAGTCTCCAGCCACTGCAATTTGCAGAACTTAAGCCTCTCTTGGTAAGAGGATCCCTTCATTCCCCTCACCAGTCTTGTTGCCCTTCTCTGTACATGCTCAAGCAAATCTACATCCTTCCTAAAATAAGGCCTCCAGACCTGTACGCAGTACTCAAGGTGTGGCCTGACCATTGCCTTATACAGAGGGACAATCATATCCTTTTCCGTGCTAGCAAAATTCCTGTTTATCATTGACAAAATCCCATGCCCTACTCTGTTTTCTGAGCAATGCAGCCTATCTGCATTGCCCAGAAAACTTCATATCAGACTGCACAATTACTCCCAGGTCTTTTTCATTTTCTACCACCATAAGTGTAGTACCACAGTTGTACGTTTCTCTGGGGTTACTTCTACCCATATGCAGTACTTTGCATTTGTCAAGATTAATTCAGTTGCCACTTCTTAGCCCATCTGCCCAAATTATCTAGATCCTGTTGCAGTAGCACACTGACATTACTGTCATTAACAACCCTGCCAACCTTTGTATCATCTGCAAACTTTGACACTAAGCCTGATATACCTTCATCAATATCATTGATAAATATACAAAACAACAGAAGACCAACACCGAACCGTGTGGGACTCCACTAATAACATTAGTCCACGAAGAGCAGCACCCATTAATTACCACCCTCTGTCTTCTCCTACTCACCAATCCTTTTATCCATTGTAGTAACTTACCCTTTGTACCATTCTGCTCCAATTTGTACAATAGTCTTCCATGCGCAACAGTGTCAAAAGCTTTCCTGAAATCGAAATTTATATTATCAAAATTATTTTTTGCATCCAGTTCCTTTGTAACCACATCATAATATCCTATCAAATTTGTCAGACAAGACTTTCCTTTAACAAACCCATGCTGTGTCTGAATTATTGCTGCAGTCTTTTCTAGATGATCCTGCAATGCATCTTTAACCAGTGACTCCATTATTTTACCTGGAACAGAAGTTAAACTAACTGATCTGTAATTACTTGTGTCACCCTTCGATCCCTCTTTATGAATTGGGGATACATTTGCACATCTCCAGTCCGTGGGGACCTCCCCCGAGTGCAAGGATGCTCTCATAATTATGGCTAAGGGTTTGCTTAGTTGCTTTGCTGCCTCCTTTAATAAAGGGATGGTTGTCTCCCACTCGACCATCCCTTTATTCATTGTCGCAACTTACCCTTAATGCCATACCTCTCCAATTTGTACAGCAGTCTTCCATGTGCAACAGTATCAAACGCTTTCCTGAAATCCAAGTATATGATATCAAAATTAATTTGGCATTCGGTTCCTTTGTGACCACATCATAGTATCCAATCAAATTGGTCAGACAAGACCTCCCTTTAGCAAACCCATACTGTGTCTTAACTATTACTGCAGTCTTGTCTAGATGATCCTGCAATGCTTCTTTAACCAGTGATTCCATTATTTTCACCAGAACACAAGTTAAACTAACAGGTCTGTAGTTACTTGTGTCAACTTTCGAACCACCTTTGTGAATTGGTGATATATTTGCACACCTCCAGTCCATGGGGACCTCCCCTGAGTATAAAGAAGCTATCATAATTCATGGCTAAGGGTTTGCTTACTTCCTTTGCTGCCTCCTTTAATATAACTGGATAGATCCCGTCCACCACAGGTGCCTTCCTTATGTTTTACTTCAACAATTTCTCCTCCAATTTCCCCTCAGTTATTACAAAATCACTTAGCTCCCTGTCAGCGTTTGATAAACTTCTGGTACGTCAACTAGCTGTACTTCCTTGGATTTTATGTGTTTCTTAACTAATAGCATAACCCCTCTTCCCTTCCTATCTTGTCTATCCTTCCTATGCACATTGTACTCCCCAAATCCCAGTTCTGCATTCTTTATATCTGTGTGACACCACGTCTCTGATATCCGAACAATATCTGCCTTTGATGTTTTGACGAACCCCACAAATTCATCAAATTTATTTACCTAACTCCTAGCATTGGTGTACATGCAAGTATACATGCACCTGTTCCTATTCTTAGCTACCCTAAGATAGCCCATTTCTTTACTTGTGCTGCAATGAATTCAGAGACTTGTCCCAGCAGTCTCTAAAATCCTCTGCATCTTGTTTTCCAAGCTGCTGCTCATTCCAATAAAGCAGTGCAAGAATCACTTTCACCTCTGCCAGCAGCTACTGTTAATCTATTAGTCCATGTATCCCCATGTTAGTAGTTTTTCGACCCACCTAAAACTGCCTCGATAGCATCAGCAAATATTCTTGCACCCTTTCTATTTATATGTATCCCATCCCTGTAGAAGCACTCTCTCTTGCTAAGAAGCACAGACCAGGCTGAGAAAAATTCTATCCCTTGAGCCTTGTACAATCTCTCTAGGACCGAATGATCGACAAGGCTCTTATATACTCCCTCCTATCACGTCTGGGCAGAATTGCAGACACTTCTAATTCAACCCTAATTCACGGCTTTTTTTTTAACAGTGACCTGTACTTGTTAAGTAATTCTGCCAGTTTTCTACTCTTAATATCATTAGTGCCAACATGTATAACAATATCACCTTTTGTGCCTTTAAAAGATGATATCTGCTCTACGTCATCAACCTTTGCCATTGGCAGACATACCCTGGTCCTGTTCCACCTGTCCTTTTTGCACAATATGTTTTCCAATTTCCCTGACAATAGAGTCACCGACAACACTTTAACCAAGGGTATTGTGACTCAGATGGTTATGGCTATGCAATTCCCATAGAGCCTCAGCTTCATTACTTGTATACTCCTTAGAATGTATTCAAAGGTCGAACTAATTACTAATCATAGTTCAAAATAACAATTCTTTTCTCAGGACCTCTACTGAAGGGTACAGGTAGTCACACACCTAGATTTCCGAGTGAAACCCTTTCTTTCCCTTCCCCCCATTTTTTTTTTTTTTTTCCAAAAAAACATATAATTTCCAAATTCCCAAACTATAATAACGGTGAGGTGGGGAAAATTTTCCTCTACCCTACTTCATCTCCTTTTGACTACTCAACACCCTCCACCACGCTTTTGAAATTTGGCAATGGAACGTGCCCGAACTATAAAAGACTGCCTCAACATGTATTCACCCTCCTTTGAAGACTGTATTAACGAAAAGCCCCCATCAGGCTTCAGGACATCATCTCCCTTTATGCGTACAATTACTCCCCATGCAAGGATTTAGGACAAAAGCTTGCTTTTCCTTCATCCCCCTTCCATATAATTGCAATTTCAACACTTTCCGAATTACACCTCACCCAGATGCAGCCGTTCCATATAACTGCAATTTCAACACTTTCCGAATTACACCTCACCTGGATACAGCCGTTCCAGAAGAAAACCCCGGGTAAGAGTATTCTTACCAGGGGTTTTCTTCCGCCTTAAAATAAAATGTATAATATTGCTAAAATTTAATATTCCTTTAAATATTCCAAAAACAGCCTACACTATCCTTTTAAAAAAAATCTACAAAGTTTATTTTAAATCCATAATGAGATTGCAGATCCTCTACAAGAAAAAATTACAATAAATTATTAATATTTGTCCGATTTTACAAAAATTAGCGGGTCTCGACTACTCAAGTTGTCTGTCTAACTATAACAATTATTTTCTTTGTTCCCAATGTAAGGAGAGTACCAATCTCAAATTAAAACTTGGTGCATCAGTAGAAGAATTTGGATCACTAAAGAAATGGGTGCTTTCCCAAGAAACAAATATCACTGGAAGCACATCAGGGATTCAAGATTCTAGTAATTTGCCAAATGAGGCACCCGAACTTGGGTCCCAGAATAGAATAATCAAGTGCAATCTGCTATATTCAAAACATAGCTATTTAGTTCTATTGGAATTTTCCACTGTTGGAGGATACAGGTAACATTTTTCGAAATAAGAATAGGCAACTAGAAACACAGTTTCTTCATCTGCTAGGAGCAATAATTAATGATGTCACCAACAGACAGAGTCTAAGAGAGGTAAAGAAAGTATTATTATTCATGTGGCATTCTGATATTAAGCACACACAAACTGACAATTTGTTGGACAAATATAGGATTGGTGCTAAAAAAATGCCACAATTTAGGTCAGAATTTATCTCTGCAATTCTGCCCAGGAACAATAGGAAGGACTACAGTAGTCTCTCGATTTTCGAGGATAGCTGGTAAAAAACAAATCCCAGATAATCGATTTTCCGGTTAATCCAAAAATACAGAAGTCCCCGATATACGTAAGAGATACATTCCAGGACTTCTTACTTCGTCGAGTTTTACGTAACTCGGGAATGACTAGTAACATATTGCTACTATATTATTATTGACAAATCTGAATTCAGCACGATACTTGTTAATGTTTGACCATTTTCACACATTCTTATTACTTTAGTTTAAATCAAATCGATCGCTTTCCTTTAGCTGGTAGATGTACTAGTACCACTGTCACTTATTCTCTTAGTCGGCACCACTGATAACGGTCAAAATGAAATTTTCTGTAAAGAGCTTCACAGGGTTAAGGCAAAACTCACTAAGATCATCCCACGCGAGCCCACATTTTACTAAAGCACATTTCTGGAGGTCAACAAAAAACAATAAAAACAATTTGCATGTTCCGTTTTATTGGGCATTTCTGTTAACGCAATCTATTATAAACGGGTAGTAAACTCGATCTTATTGCATTTACGATAATACCGATAGCTGGAATTCTGTGGGTTTTTACGTTATTATGGTGAAGTGTGTGTGTGCTCCCTTCATTGAAATCTTCAGTCATACAAAAAAAAAAAAAAACAAGCCATAAATAATTATAAGAATCTTCTCTTTTTTTTCTATTTTTTTGCATGTTAATCCGATCTCACTTATGCAATTTGTGCATGCCATGATCATCGTTATCGATTGCTTATTATTTTTTTTGTTGTTGTTTTAAATTTTACAATCCTTAAAAAAAACAAAATAAAAAAATAAAAAAATTTGAGTGAAAACAAATTTACGTAAATCTGTAGTTGCGTAAGTCGGGGTTTTACTGTATCAAAAAATGTTCAGCAACCTACGTAAAAAATATGGCTATAGATAAAAAACTTACCACGTACTACTCGTGTGTCTAATACGATGCTTCCCTTTATTTTTTACAATGTCGTGTATGGTTTGGTCACCAACCATTATAATGGTTCTTTAGAGAATTAACAAATGCACCGTTTTCAAACTTTTGAATGATTTCAGTCTTTGTTTAACTGAAAGCGCAACTCTTTTGTGTTTACCCATCATTTTTGCAATTTCTAATAAAAAATATATATATTTACTATAAAAAAAAATTCGACATCCCTGACATAAATAACAAAACAAAATTTGTCCTTTTGCGGTGTGACGGAACACAACAATCGATGCGACACATTAAAACAAACTAAACATTTGGTCGCTTATTTTTCTTTCTTTTTTTTGAGCGGCGGATGAGAAGACAGTGGGGGGGTTGCAAAATAATAAGCATATTAATCTCCCAATGACGACTTATAATGCCACTTCTTGTCGCTTATTTACGACTTACAAAATATGTTTATACCTATTCTAGTTATTACTTGAATTTTATAATTTTTGGTTGATTTCTTTTTTTTTATTTTTTATTATTAATTTTTTTATTTGGAGTCTTGAAGATTCCCAATTAATCCGCTTCCCGGTTAATCAGATCCTGGTAAATCGAGAGTCTGCTGTATATGCTGAAAGCCTTACAGATTAATCCAAGCCTTGAGGGGCTCTCAAGGGTTTTGGGGAAAAAAAAAAATTTTATCAGCATGGCCTACACTTGTAAGCAGAAGGTTGTTGTTGTTGTTATTTGGTTTTTAGGAGCATTAGCAACTAAGGCCATATTGCTCCGGGATATGCGGTGGTCATTCCCTGACCTTTCCGCATCCTCCATATTTGGTGGTGACGGGCTCGAACCCCGGTCTAATCAAGAAGCGTGTGCTAACGCACCGCTGCTCCTTCCCACCTGGCTACGGAGGCGCCAAGCAGAAGGAATCTTTTTATAGAGATTGGATTGAACAAAGGTGGTGCAAAAGTTTTTTCCAGTATCACTGAGGATACCTTAATGGTTTAGAGAAACTGCTAATTGGGGGGAACAGAGGTACCCTTCATGGTGAGAAGAAACTCAAAGTGAAAATGGAGAGCATGAAATTAGCAATATTCAAATTTCAAAAGATTATTTATTATTAAAACTTTTAAGCCTAAAGACAAGTAGAGCCCCAGGGGTTGATGACATATACCCAGTAATTTTGAGAGGCAGCAGCACTGAACCATTAAGGTTAATTATGAGGGTTGTACTGGATTCTGGAAAGACTACCTTGGATTGGAAAAGTGTACATGTATTGTAAAAACATAAAGGCAGTTTGTTTATTTTTTTTTTTTTTTTTAGGTGAGTGAAATGAGTAACTGCCAACCAGTCAGTCTGACTTCAGTGGTAAGGGAAAACCATGGAGGCACCAATCAAGAGTGCAATACAGATTCATTTAGATAGAAATGGAATTCTGAATGACACACAGCATGGTTCTTATTTTCCTTTTACAAAGGAAAATCATGTTTAACTAAATTGGTTAGTTACTTTGACAGTCACTCATGAGCTGAACACAGGAAATAATTTTTACATTGTTTACTTGGATTTTAGCAACCATTTGACTCAGTCCAGCATAAGAGGTTGCTGAACAAGCTGGAGCATGCTGGAATCATGACAATAATCCTTAGATGGAGTGCAGGATGGGTGCAGAGCACAGATGCAGAGGGTTGTGATTAACGGTGATTTTTCAGATTGTTCTAACGTAAGAAGTAGATTTTCTCAAGGATTGGTACTGGGACCACTGGTTTTGATTTTCCTTATCACACATTTGCTTGTAGAGACAGGAAAATTGTAATCTCAACCGTATAAGGCAATTGTAAGATCACACTTGGAATACTTTGTTCAAATATGGCAACCTCACCTAAAAAAAAAAAAAAACTGAACTTTTTTGAAAGGATCCAAAAGACTGGCAATCCACCTGGTAAGATTGGTAGAAGAGTGTCCATATGAGAAAAGACTTTGAATGTGTGGGCTACAGAGTTGGAAACCAGACATACTTAGAAGAGACTTGCCTGAGATTTTAAAAGGCTCTGAGGAGTGAAAGTAAAATGAATGAGGGTGAAATATTCACTGTTATAAATTCCAGAACTAGGGGAAATAAATTCATTTATTTTAGCCAACTAAATGTTAACTGGAATAAGTTATCTCCATGGATCATTGAGTCTGACAGCTTGGGGAAATTCAAAGTTGGCACAACAGACATCTATGTGAGGAGTGAGTCAAATGGTAGTTTTTCTTATTATTGTATTTTATTATTTATCTATTTTTAATTAATTAATTTCATTTATTTATTTATTTACTTTTTGGCAGGTGCAACAAAAGCCTAGTGCTTCCTTGTACCACATGGCAAATACTAAAACTAATACTAATTCTGACATTTTTTATAGGCTAATTATTATACTAATTTATATTGCCCATGGTCCTTTTAATTCTAATTGTTTAATTTTATTTGATTGTGCCATATCTCTTCCCTCTGCTACAGATTCCCATTCGGTTCACAGTATAGACTTACCAGTTTAGTTTGATAGCTCATGCTGTTAACAGATCTATGGTCAGTCTCTTCAGTAGTTTCTAAATTATTCATTTAGGATTTAATTGGTTAATTTCAAATTTTGCCTCTTTTATATTTATCTAAAGTTTCAGTGCATCGCAGGCACTATACTTCTGTTCTAATATCTTCTCTTCTGCAGTTATTGGCATTATCATTATTTTTTAATTTTTCTATATTATGAGGTGTGGCTATTAAATAATAAGACTGCATACCAAGTGTCACCTGTGAAACAAAGTCACAGCAGTTAACCTTAACCCTTCCAGCCAAGTCTTGTTTCAACACACTCATTTGTTTTGTAGTGAGACAGGTTTTCATTAGCTCATGTTTTGCAGTTTGCTAGAAAAAAAAACAGAAAAAAAAAATCGAACAACGAATCAACCTCAAATTTTTAACAAAATTAAAAAAAACAGCAACTGAAAATAAGTAATGAGTTGTTATGTCAAGTTTATGAGGAAGATAGTATGCCGAGAGCTCACATGTTTGAATGGCATAAAAGATTTTTAGAAGGAAGAGAGAATACAGAAAATGATGAATCATCAGGCCATCTAACATCCATGATAATTGATGAAAATGTGGGCTGGGTAAGGACACTGATTAGAAGTTACCATCATTTAAGCATTAATATGGTTGCATCAGAACTCAATATGGACAAAGAAATAGTTAGACAAATTTAACTAAAAATATTTAGGCATGATAAAAATGTGCCAAGATGGTGCCAAAAATTTTGTACAAAGATCAAAGAATGAGAAGACTCAACTTTCATTGCAATTACTTGCAATGAAAGGAGGGTTGGAAGCTCCAATGCTTGAGCACACAACACACTCTCTGTTCACCAGTTTCTGGCCAAAAAACGGCGCGTGCGTGCGTGCGTGCGTGCGTGCGTGTGTGTGTGTGTGTGTGTGTGAACATACACCCAACTTGCCAGACCTAGTCCCTTGTGACTTTTTTTTCTTCCCTAAACTGAAATGTGTACTTTAGGGAACCCATTTTTAGTCCATTGAAAACTGAAGTGTTAAAAGGGTTTACAGAAGATGACTTCTAGAAATGTTTCTGTGCTTGGAAGAAACATAAGGAACAGTGTGTGCACAAGCTCAAGACAATTATTTTGAAGGAGATAACTTCAAGGTATGAAATATTTCATTACATTTATTTTATTGCAACAGTCTCATTATTTAACAGCTACACTTTGTATATATTATGGCTATATTGATCTCTGCTGCTTTGAGGAGGTCTATATAGTTACATACTTATTTTATATTTTCTCTGTGATGTATTCACACATACTTATTCCTATTTTAGTCTAGTTCAATATTTATATAAGTGTGTGTGTGTGCCTGTGTGTACAGGATTATTACAAAGTAGCTTAACAACTTTAATCATTTGTAAGCACCATAATTTTAGAAACTGAGACAAGTACATCAGAGAAGAAAACCTAAAAGTTTGATGAGCTAGAGATTTTTGATATGGTACCAGCAATTATTCAACAAACATCTCACCAAAAATCAAGCGTCTTCCACCCTTTATGCACTATTTCAGGGAGCTTTTATATGGAAGCAGTGATTATGGTCTTCATTTAAACCACATTCCTTGGATATGGTGATTGATAAAATGTTACCTTTCACAAAATCCCAAAGATAGAAATCCTTTAATATCAGGTCATGGGGTCATGGAAACTAATGAATGGAACCCAAAGAACCAATCAATCTTCAATGGAAGTGGTGATCCAGGAAGCTGTCACTTCTCGATGATAATGAGGCAGAATGCCATCTTGTTGGAAGAACAATCATCCACTAGGGTCAAGAGTGCTGATTTATGGTGTCAGAAAATTCTCAGGCATAATGAGAAATGATACTGGTAAGTCTTCAGCTGATACTGGTAAGGCTTCAGCTGCAAATGTTTCCACAGCACTTTCCAAATGGCTGGTTTTTGCAGATCCAGTTCATGACTTGCACACATTGCTGATTTTCCCAGGCTTCTGAAGAATGTACGTTTCACTTCCTTCTCTGTTTCATCACTCACACTCTGTCTGCCTATTTTCTTTGCATGAGTCACAAAACACTCTGCATTCACAAAATTTCTGCTGGTAGGATTCTTCATAAAATGAGTACAAAATCATCTCTGAACTTGTTGCAGACATTTTCTCAAACAAAAAACACACTGCACTTTTTCAGCACCAGTGAAACCCACAATTCTGTTGATGCTATTGTAGTGCCTGTGATGGGGCAGACACAACTACCAACTGTTTCAAAAAGAACTTCACTTTTGTTGCTATCCTTCCATAAAGCCATATACCCATTTGTTTTATCTGTAAACCCCTATCAGCATACGAAGTTAAGCTACTTTGTAATGATCCTATATAATATAGCCATCTGATATTTCAATAGTTGAATACAAGAAATATTTTATATGATGATTATGAAGCACTAACTAAACCAGAGACTCTTCACACACTAGCATTTTTGCCATCACTAGCTATAATTTATTTCCAAGGGAAGAAAGAGAGTTTCATTAATCTGAAATATTGCCAAGTTGTTATAATTGTTTTACAAAATGAAATTTTATTTGTTTAAATGTGATTCCATAGTATGTTTCAAAAATTGAAAGCTGCAAAAATTGATATTAGAATTGCACATACACAATTTATTCAAATTTAAAAAACAAAATTTTATACATACCTCAGTACCTTTTGGACCTGAAGGACCTTCAGGTCCACGATCACCTGGAATACCTTTCATTCCTGTTGCTCCTTCTGTCCCTGGAAGTCCTCTTAGGCCAATAGCACCCTAAATTTCATATTTAAATCAATAAAAATGCAAAATTACATCTAGCAGAATTCTTTGTTGAGATAAGCAATATGACATTATGTCTGATTTCCTTTAATGTAAATTATATTCTCTAAATTAAGATTTAAACTCTGAATTACAAGAAACGGCAGAAAGTATGGACACATTTAGTATTTTGCAGCCATTTGGTTAGGAGAAAGAGTGCAGTAGCACACATTCTTTGAGTGGTTTAGCAGTCATGGTTCAAGCCCATGACTGCTAAATACAATTAATGATTATATTCATGATTTATTGTAAACTTCTCTGGCCTGGTGGTTGTGCCAGAATATAAATAAATAAATAAGAACATATTTAAATTGCACACAGTAGACATGGAGTCATATGCAAAAGTCAGATTTCAAAAGGCAGGATCTTTGATTTTGTTCCTCTCCATTTCATACTGGTCCATGATGGAATACTGGTCTATGCAATCACACACTGCTTGTGCTGAATTACTTTGTGTTGATTTATATTGTGTTGACTTATTCCATAATGGAAACTCAAAGGTTTCTTCGTCAGTTTTATACCTGAAATGCTTCTTCTCATTATTCCATATTAACTTGGGCTACCAAATGGTGAATAACAGGTTCACATCATATTCCAACAAGTGTCCCGTGAAATCTCCAAAAACATAGGGCGAGTTACTGATGCAACAATTTGTAGCCCATGCTGATCAGTCAGGCATCATAGGACAAAACTTATAATTGTTTCAGATAGAAGTATTGGAAGAATATTACACAGGAGTAAGTGCCATTCAGCAAGGTCTGTCTGAGCTCTGCAAGAATGTCAAAAAGTGACAAACTGAATTGCATACAGTTCTGTAACAATTTCTGGAAATGAAAAAATTAATACCCATACATTCTAAACATATTTATGCCTAATGAGGCTCACTTTCACCTTTTTGATTTGTAAAACTGGCATTAATAGACACATGAAAATCCATAAAGCTCCTCTTCATTCAGCTAAAGAGACTAAATGTATGAGTGGTGTTTCATCTTTGGCTCTAGTGGACTCAACATTTTTGAAAATAAACAAAATTAGAATGTAACAGTTACAGCTGTTTTGTTTGTTATTTGGTTTTTGGGAGCATTAGCAACTAAGGCCATATTGCTCCGGGGATATGCGGTGGTCATTCTGCATCCTCCATATTTGGTGGGCACGGGCTCGAACCCCGGTCTAATCAAGAAGCGTGTGCTATGCACTGCTGCTCCTGCCCACCTGGCTACGGAGGCGCCACAGTTAGCAGAATGCTACTATACTATGACTGGAATATAGCTAGCTTCTGGATTACACTGTCTCAGCAATGAGAACATTTTGTATCAAAAAGATGGAGCCATTTCACATACAGCCAGAGTTTCTTTGGAATCAGGGAGAAGCCTGTTTCCAGGACATCTTATTTTTCTCAATTTGAAGACAAATGTCTTCAAATTGAGAAAAATTTTTCAAATCTTAGCCTCCATACTCTCTAGATTTGAGCAGTGCCTGATTTCTTTTTATGGGAAATGTTGAAAAGTTTAGCTGTCACATCTGAACATGATTTGGGATTTCAAAATTAAAATCCAGGAAGGGATGGATGTTATTCCCCAACAGATGCTGCAAAGGACATTGTATAGTGTCACATTACATGGCAGTGTGTATAGCCTTAGAAAAAGGTCACCTTCACAACATAAGAAAGTTAAGTTGATTTGTTATTCGCCAGTATTTTTCATATATTAAATTAAAAGGACAAACATTTTTGTCAATACAGTACAAATATTAAATGGATTTGATAATAGTGAGCTATTAAGTGCTCGATAATTCCTATATTCTATTATATTATGAATCAACAGGGATTACCTTTATTTTAGATATAGGAAGCTTCTTTTCCGACCAACTCTCCTGGTCCAACTCGCTAATAATTCTTGGAGAAGGCGATATCAATTTTGCACAAGATGTGGGACCTCTTCCCACTGTCAGAACCATAGTATCCAGACCATATGGTCTCAACAATGAGCGCTCAAGACTTCTGTCTTCAAACACCATACCTCTGGCAGCAAGGAAACCATTACGTGGATTGACATAAAATTAGATTTTTGAAGGTCTAAACTGCTTAAGAAATATGGACCGATTATTTCTTTTGGTCCTGTAGCTTGACTTTAGAGTTAAATTTAGGGGTCTAAAAAAAGTTTAATGGATATGGGGGGGGGTTATTCTCTACATTCCTTAAGTCAGAATAGAACTTTTCGGGGCATCGTGTTCACAGGAATAGAGCAACTCACAATTAATTTGAAACTTTTGTCTTATCTTGTAGTGTTTGTTCTTCATGGACTCATTGCTGAACTATACTTAGACAAATTAGAAAAGATCCATCTTGATCCATTTATACCACAGATCACATATTACGGAAGATATCTGGATGACATCCTAATTATCACAGATCATTTGACCATAAACAATATTCTACAGGTTTTTAATAACATCCATCAGAAGTTAAAATTTGAATTATAAATTGAAGCAAAAACCCACTCCATAAATTTCCTTAATTTTACCATACACAGATTAGACCAAAAACTAAATTTCAGCATATATAGAAAACCCACTAATAAGGGGATGCTTTTGCATTTCCACAGTTATCATCCCCAACCATACAAAAAATCGGTCATGCTGAATCAATTTCTTAATGCCTTTAAATATTCTTCCACCCAGATTTCTCTAACCACTGAAATAAATGAATTAACTAGAAGATTCTCAAATAGGAGTTACAAACTAACCTATATAAACAAAACTAAAACAATAGCCCGTGAAAAAATAAATAACAACAACCTCTCAACAAACATTGCACAAAAATCCGACAAGGCCAAAATACATTTCATCACCATTCCATATGTCGAGTATTGGTACAATA